>NC_089795.1:36917767-36922767 GCF_040412425.1 Macrobrachium rosenbergii
CCACACTATATAAAAAACAAACACACCCAGTTGAATAGGATGACTGTGATAGACCAAAATAAT
This sequence comes from Macrobrachium rosenbergii, assembly GCF_040412425.1. Lineage (NCBI taxonomy): Eukaryota > Metazoa > Arthropoda > Malacostraca > Decapoda > Palaemonidae > Macrobrachium > Macrobrachium rosenbergii. Next base: position 36,917,831 of record NC_089795.1, read on the forward strand.
AATAATAATATAATATAATAATAATAGCAGAATAATAATAATAATAGCCATGTCTACCTAATTTCATGACATAAATGTCAGCTGTGTTCGACTAATTTCTGGACTGTTTTAAATACGTTCAATAAATAGATACCTCAAAAAATCTGTTTTTTTCCACTTAATTGAGTAGATTGAAAACTCTCTTCTTGAAATCTGAGTCGACATTTGTAGATGACAAACTTTACACATGCAAATATCATCATGCTAATTGTTGACTCAACCTAGAGAATATTTACATGAGTACATAACCCATGCAACTATATAACTGTGTACTTCACAAACAAACCGGAGTTCGATCTCATAGACACGCATACATATACACGTATATGTGTAGTATGTGTGTGTGTGTTCCTGTATATTGATATATCATCAGCAATAAAGATTCAAAATTCTATCATGGAACAAATAAACGTATACGTACTGTGTCTGGTAATGATTTTATTATGGATTTCATAATTCCACTACAAATATGTAATAAGTGATTTCTCTGTCTCTCTCTGTCTCTCTCTCTCTCTCTCTCTCTCTCTCTCTCTCTCTCTCTCTCTCTGAAGTGAGTTGCTTACTGTATTCGTAGGCTTTCGCAGAAACTGTTCGAATTTCGATACTTGCTTTTGGTTCGTGGAAAACTTTAAGCTCGAATGTTTTATTTCTATGGCCTTATGAGTGGAATGGGATTTTTGCTCATGTTACTCTGTTCAGATACAAATGAAACCAGTAATGTTGATTATGTGTATATATATATATATATATATATATATATATATATATATATATATATATATATATATACTGTATATATATGTATGTGTGAAAGTGTACAGTATATATATATATATATATATATATATATATATATATATATATATATATATATATATACATATATATATATATATATATATATATATATATATATATATATATATATATATATATATATATATATTGCTTGTGTGTTATCGGGTGTATGTAAAATATATTTAGGTGTATGTATGTATATATAGATACCAACATTAGTTTTACTTATCTTGGTATAACGTGCCCTTTCAAAACAAGTCCTTAATCTGCATGTAGTCAGTGCTATGAATATGGATGAAAAATGGAACACTCCTCCAAAATGATCTTGAACTAAGTAGAATCAATTAAGTAGGCTTGTAATAATTTTATTTATTTTCTCCAACGTTTGTTTTGTCACTGGCGCTGACAAGTAAATCGTTAGCTCTCACAGGGTGTTGTATCTTTTAAGTGGTTGGGAATAATTCATCCTGGTTGTCCGAGACGAGGACGTGACAATTAATTTTCAATGAGTTCTCTTATTGTGATGGACTTTTGTTCATGTTTAGATTTATAGAAGAAGAAATGGAAGGTTTAATTCGCTTTATAAATGTGGGAATTTAATTATGAATGAGATACAGTTTGAGTATTTATAGATAAACTGTTGTTAGGACGAGTATGTTAAAATGAAAGCACGAATTCATTCGTTTTTCGAGTGAGACCAAAGGTAAATCTTAGCCTATTTTTGTAAATCTACGTCTATCCCGTGAATTTTTTCATGCGCGAACCATGTGATTTATTCAGAAATAAATAGAATAAATGGTAAAATCATGAATGAATGACACTCCTCTGCTTTATGCGCAGGACACACATCCATCTCATTTTATGATGCGTAAAGTATGCAATTCATATTTGGATTAATTTACTTACATTGCGTAACTACGTCGGTTTACTCATTAAGAAATATGCAAGCTCACACACACACACACAACGTAATATGTATAGAGCGCGCGGGCGTAAGGTTTGTGTATATAGTGCTATGTCATTTGCGCTGAACGATCAAAATTCTGGCTTCAGCATAAGGAACAAATACATGCATATATTAATTTGTACTTATATATATGTATATATACAATATAATTTATATATATACATATATATATATATATACATATATATATATATATATATATATATATATATATATATATATATATATATATATATATATATATATATACAGTACATATGTATAGTGTGTGTGGCTGTGAATAACTGTTGCTCATGCTTGATTGGTCCATTCAGTCAGTATAGTCTATGTATGAACTGAAGTAGACTGTACGTTTGCATGTTAATACTTGGAGCTTTACATGCAAGGTTTATGCGTACCATTCTACCCACAATCGTCATGAAACCATAAGAAAGACAAAGAAAAGGTGATCATAAAATTCTTATTTGGAAATGTAAAGATGACGGAAAAAAGAGAAATGAATGAATGCTAAGACAGATTGAAGATAATAGTGTCATATGTGACTATGAAAATTGTTGATGAATACTTTATGTGAGATTTGCTTGCCTTCACCTGTGCATCTACCTGGATGTAGTTACCTTGCTCTTAATGGCTTTTGAATTAAAAACTTTTGCTTATTTCTGTTTATTTCTCTTCTGTTGTACGTGGTTGAAGATCGTCTTTCATCAGCGTAACTAAGTACCTCGGTGTGGAGAGAGAGAGAGAGAGAGAGAGAGAGAGAGAGAGAGAGAGAGAGCTTTCCTCACGGTCAGAAAATACGTTGTTGTAATGATAATTTCCCTGGTAAACAATCGCCACTCGCGCGTGCCCTCCTGCCCATTGATCGTCTATTCTGAGGAAAGCGAACTAGCGTTACCCATTCAGACTCTCACTCGCCCACTACTGGCCTTGCTGCGAGAGGGGCACAAATCTGCTCAAAGAGTCTTTATGCTCACAATTTGTAGAATTACTCTGTGCTTAAGCCTCCACCCCTCGCGCAGAAAGGAGAGGCCTTTTGTTCCGACGGAACAATTGCGATCCCTCTAATTTGCTTTTAATGGGGAAGGATTATAATCCTGACTAAGCATTCCCCTCGTGTCTCTCCTCTCCCTTTTGGCAGGCCAGCTGATGAACTTCCACTAACGTAAGCCACTGAGGGCTACCGAGGGATTTTGGGAGTACAAAAACTGATGGTGCCTCTAGGTATATATAGGTAGGCAGCGTCGGTGTTGTGTAATCAATGAGCTGGAGCATAAAAGTTTTTTTTTTTTTTTCGTGTTTTTTCGCAGTCGTCTATTGGCCATGGCTTCTAAACTCAAGTTTTAAGTTTTATTATCAACTTGGGCATTTTTTTCTTTTAGTTCCTTAGTGAGAGGGACAGGTGAAGTCGGAAGCCTTCATTATGCGAATTTTGTGTCATGTTAATGGACTCGTCCTCTTATGCAATTATGTCTCGCCCGTAAACAAAGCACAAACAAGTTTTGGAAGATAACAAAAATTTAAATTAGGGTTCATAAATTTTGAAATGGAGTGAATAAAACCGTGAGCGAAATTGATTAGTGTGGTTAACTTTTACGTGTGCCGTTTGGCGGACCCCCCCCCCCTCCAAAAAATAAAAAAATTAAAAAAGTCCTTTTTTTAACAAAATACCAAGAAGATACGAACCTTCTGATAGGGAAGTGGGAGTGGAATAGCTGTGATAAGATCTATGTCTTTGATGCGAAGGAAGCGGCCTTCGATCTATTATTTGTGTCATGTCAAGGGGCAAAATAAAAGCATTATAAATATTCCTCTATATTAGGACTGTGAAAATAGGCATACGAATATTATCTTTTTATCCTTTGTCTTCATCACTGTTGTTTTATTCCTTCTCACCATTCACCTAATCTAACATATATGAAAATAATGTTTATGTAAACTAACATGGCAATAGTGTTCTGTAAATCACCTTTGTTCATTTGGTCAGTGATCGCCCACAATTTATAACTCTCCCATTCAAATATTTCTCATTTTCATCACTCCAAGCCGGCTCTCTCTTCGCCTTCCAGTTATTCTTCAATTTTTCGTAGTTCTTTGTTTAATGTAGTGTTTTGCTGTTCATAATCTTTGAATTTTTCCACGCTGTTTCCTGGGCACAGTTCATCCTAATTTTCCATCTTTCTCCAACCCGTTTAGGCATTACTTAAGGGTCTTTGCAGCGTCCCTTCGGCCCCCTATAGCTGCAATCTCTTTCATTCCTTTTACTGTACCTCCGTTCATATCCTTTTTCATCCATCTGACTTTCCACCCTCTCTAACAATTGTTTCACAGTGCAGCTGCAAGGTTTTCCTTCTGTTATATCTTTTAAACCTATTTACTGTCAATTTCCCTTTCAGCGCTGAATGACCTCATGGGTCCCAGCGCTTGGCCTTTGGCCCAAATTCTATATTCTGTTGTAGTTCCCTATTCCCTCTTTCTCCAGACTTGCAAAAATACCGTTTTAGCGTAATCATGTAATTTAAACGGATAAATCTAATTTTAAATACTCATGGAGTCTCAGATGTTGTAAGTCCTGTTCTGACATTATATCACATTTTGGTCGTACGGGGTGTTGTATTGATTTCAAGATTTTGGGAAGAGATATTATGCTACTTTAAAGCCTGAGACGGTTTTATAGTGTTCTAGAACATTTTCATACAAAAAAAGGCTTCTGCATGAATATTAATGTATAATAGGATTCCTTTTATTGCAGACGATATTAAATTTTTATATTTAACAATAATGTCCGATGTTTCTTGTTTCAATCTTCAGTTTCAAAATAAATAGGACTGCAAGTTAACTTGAAACTATCATTCCAGTTAAATTCTCTTTATTGTAACATAACGGGAGCACCTTTTCCATCATGATGGCTGTATTTAACAAAGACATGAAAATATAGTTCAAATAATCAGTGTAATGCTTCATAACTGTAGAAAATACACATAAAAATGCAAATATAGTTCAAATAATCAGTGTAATGCTTCATAACGTGAGAAAATACACATAAAAAAACAAATTTGCTGCTTGATAAATGGCAGATTTCCTGTTTTACCTTGATTTATATTTTTGTTATTAAATATTGTTAAGATGTTTGAAA
>NC_089795.1:36925267-36972767 GCF_040412425.1 Macrobrachium rosenbergii
ACTGTAGGCATTACTTAAGGTTCTTTGCAGCGTGCCTTTGCCCCTAGCTGGAACCCCTTTCGTTCCTTTTACTGTACCTCCTTTCATATTCTTTCTCTCTTCCATCTTACTTTCCACCCTTTCCAAACAATTGATTCACAGTGCAGCTGCGAGGTTTTCCTCCTGTTACACCTTTCAAACCTTTTACTGTCAATTTCCTTTTCAGCGGTGAATGACCTCGTACGTTCCAGCGCTTGGCCTTTGGCCTAAATTCTATATTCAACTCCATTCAATTCATTTCAAAAACTAATAAAATCGTAACAAAAGTGCTTGTAATCATAACTGAATTAAAAAAAATAATCTCTATATTGATAAACATTTCTTCGGACTAAACTTATGTATGAAATTAACGTATACTGTATCAGTGTATGTGTATGATATATACATACACACGGACTCACACGTGAAACTGAGGCTGAATGGAAAGAAAATTTTCTGCATTCAGATACTTTAGTCCACCTGTTGAAATATCTCTGTAGCCTAGCTGCAAACTGATATGCAGTCTCACACTCGTGTGGCCTAGTCTGGCGAAATTTCATTCTAAACCCTTCCTCAGTCATCTCATATCTCTTCAACAAAACTGTCTGTAAACTGTCATACTGCAAGGGGTTCATCAGAATGCATACTTGAAGAAACTGCAGATCCTTCAAAGCTCATCTCTGTGAGTTGTGCTTACTCTTTGGCAATCTTGCATTGTAGGCTACACACTTTATATGTAGGCTGACGCTTAAGGGAAAAAAAAATCACTGCCAGCGCTTTAAATCTTGTCACAGTGTGTATGAAACCTCCCTGTGGTAGCAGTGACATGTGGCTTTAAAACGATGTGATTACAACCATAAAAGATAATATAAAATTTATTCATAAACCAAACCCAATGATTATATCTTTTGTCGATCGTAACTCGTAGATGTGGCTTCTACCCTATTGTTTACATGTGTGGGGTTGGGGGATCTTTTCCTTAGAACGGCTCCTCGCTTCCAGCTAAGCTAAGATAATTTATATTTTATTGTAACACGATGTTCTCCCTTCTGTTTGAGACAGCATGGGGTTTTTAGAATTTCCTTCTCTTTCACCTCTCTCTGCTTGTTCTCTCCTCTTCTTTAGTTGCTCCAATTCTGGATGAGTCTATCATCCTCTTTAATTATTATCAGTAGACTTCACGTAATACTGGTCAACTTGGGCAGTCTGGAAATACCTTAAAAACAGATAACGCAAAACCTGTAATAAAATCGTAACTAACGTGTTTTTAATCATGATTAAGAATAAATAAAATTTAAGTGGTTTCTTTATCAATAAACATTTCTTCAGACTAAACGTATGTATGAAATTAGCATATACTATATTAGTCTTTCTGAAACTAAAGAGGAAATTAAAGATTTTTTTTTTAATCGACACTGCAACAGAAAACGGCGCTAGGGGGAAACTATACAATATATAAATGAGATACTATCATCAATTATGCTCCGACAATATATACAGTATATATATATATATATATATATATATATATATATATATATATATATGTGTGTGTGTGTGTGTGTGTGTGTATCTTTGTGTTTGCACGCTAGTCTTGCCCATCGTTTGTTGTTCTTAAATCATGAAAGCTTTATGCAACCACAGAGTTTCTTGTGCAACTCATGTCACAGATGGGAAGACACAAACTGTTTAGGGATAACTTAAAGATGAAATTAATAAAAGTGTGTTTCTTATAAAGGAAAATTATTATCATGAGTCTCAGCGAATAGAGAAAGTGTATGTGATAAATTTGGAATCTTTTTTTTTTTTCTTTATGTAAAGTTATATTTTACCTGAGTAAGAAATTCCCGAAGTTCATCGCATGAATTCCAAAAAGCCACACCAGTCATTTTTATTAACGGCATAGAAATCTGTTTTGGTTTAGTGGAGGTTAATTATGAACAGAATTATCTTCAGACTGTGCAATTATGGTTTTCATAATAATTCAGTAATAAACGCTGCATCTGCTTATGAATTTTATAATTTTCATTTGAAAGTCGTCAAAAGAAAGCCTTCATTTTTTGCAGAGTTGTCTTGGAATTATGTAAATTTAAGACTCTTCAACCATCTCAGTTTATTCCTATCGGGCGGCAGAGTTAAGTTGCCTTCAACGTGATAGGCTAAGAGCAGCGGCTCAGCCAATTAGAGATCGTCTGTCTTTCCCGTGGCGTTTGGGACCCAGAGCGGACCGTTTTTGTAAGGCGGGGAAGTGGAAGTTTTAACTTTTGAGCATAATTATTGATGTCTTACGGAATATCAAATTACCCGCGATACCGAGAACCGGAAACCTCTTCGGGGTTCTCGCTAAAGGCTGATCCTTCTTGGGGCCAAAAGGGGAAGAAGACCTTGAAATTTAGTTTATGTAAAACTAATAAAAGGCGAAGTGGTGGTTCTTGAATACGCCCGAACCCTTCTCGTCTTCTAACGAGAATACGAAGAATTCCAGCGATCCCCTGTTCCTTCCAGCCCCTACCTCCCACCCCTTACCCCCCTTTTTCCCCCTGAGAGACTATGGATGCTACCGGGAAATTTGCTAACAGGCCGCGTTCTATGGAGAGAGAAAGAGAGAGAGAGGGATAGACCGACAGGGTTCCTATATGCGCCAGTGTTTGGCGTCGTCATGAGTGTCCCAGTTTGGGAGGAAATGTGAGCTTTTCAAGTTTCCCCATAACGTCGTTTACCAGAAATTCTCGATTTGCGGCGCTTTTCATAGGCGTTCCGGGAACGTGTTAGACTTAAGCGGAACGGAAATCCAGTGTTTGTTGCCTGTGAAGGCTAGTACGATGGAACCTATAGTATTTGGTAGTTTTATAAACAAGGAATTCTGGTCTTTGCTAATTTTCATGACATGAGGTTTTACGTAGTTACTGTTGGTATGCCATTATTAAAAGAAGCAATCAGCCAAACTATACTTCATGAATCTGCTTCTGGAATTACTTTACGGTCATAAGGGGATATTTGATAGCTGTGCAGTACAAGAGATCTGATCATTCTTGCCTTTTGACTTTTCAAAAGTTATGTCATTGTTTTCGTTTGCTAAACCAGTACAGAAAAACAAATTAAATATCAGAACCTTATTTACTGATGTGCATAAAACAATATTGATATTTGAAGTAAATAACTTTAATTACTCTCTCGGTAGAATGTTTGACAGGTTTACAGAATAGTATGTTTATTCAAAGTTCATGGTTTCAGGAGAGGCGTTTTGTAATTTTTATCCGGTGTACCGTTACTGGAAAAACAAACTATGCTGAAGAGAACTTGTTGATACATGAGGAGTAATGATTATTATTATTTATTATTATTATTATTATTATTATATTATTATTATTATTATTATTCATAATATGAACCCTATTCATATGGAACACCCACAGGGGACACTGACTTGAAATTCAAGCTTCCAAAGAATATTATGCTCATTAGGAAGAAAGAAAAGTAAAGGGAAATACAGTAATACGGATGTTTTACATAAATTACTTTGATTATTGGTATATAGTCATTTAGTCATTTGCTCATAGTACGTGCAGTTTCATTTTCTGTTTCTTCAATTCATTGTTATCAGTCTTAACCAACTTCTGAAATTTTATTAAGTTCGAAGTAGGAGAAAAGTGAATAAACATAAATGGCCACCTTTAGTAATAAAAAAAGTTGTTATAATAGAATCAGCGCCGTGATAAAACTCTAACTGAGTTTTCATAAAGCACAGCTCTCTCTCTCTCTCTCTCTCTCTCTCTCTCTCTCTCTCTCTCTCTCTCTCTCTCTCTCTCTATTGCGTTTAAAGTATTGTTTCAGAGATAGCATGGGATGACTGTTTCCCAAATTGCATTTCTGTAACATTTGAGTTATGTTACATTCGTTTTAAAATTCGAAAGAAATATATGGATAATTGACCTGAAAATGTTGTAACCGTCTATCTCTCTAGAGATAAATCATTACATCTTGGGGAGTATTAGTGTTAAGTTTTGAGATGATTTTTTTTTTTTCTTTCACTGTTTTTGGTCAGTCCAGGTTTTCGTGACGGTCAAAGTAGATGTAACTATTTTAATAATAATAATAATAATAATAATAATAATAATAATAATAATAATAACGACAACAACAACAACAACAACAATAATAATAATAATAATAATAATAATGAGGAGGAGGTAATAATATGCAACGATATATCATTTTCAGTGCTATTGCGCTAAAAGGCCGCATCCTTTTGAAAATGGATGATTATTACGTCCATACATAATGTTACAGAATTTCAAAACAGCTTTTATTTTGTAATTTATCTTCCATGAAGTGCTTATATTGAAATACTTTAGCTCCATCCACTTCCCAATTGTTTGAGCCTTCCATGTACGGTTTCTGTGTTGTGGCGTCAGTCTCACTCTTCTTCCTTCAGATTACTGTGGAAGGTTAACCTAGAAGGAAACTCGAGGCCTTGAATATTTTACAATTCGTTTCTCTTACAACTTTGTTTTTCATCGCCGTGAGGAGCAACAAATGTAGACGTTGATGGTAAGAAAATGTCTCAGGAGCTTTTTTTAAGAAAGAATTTTTAAGTGCCTAATATATCAAGGAAATGTCCTCGCAAGTCAGCGGTCTGAAGTACAAGAAAAGGTTGAAGTGTTAATAAAAGTAGCAGAAAGGATTTAATTTTGGAGCTGGGTAACACAGAGTGCTCACGTAGCGAGCTTTGAGAGAGAAGGAAACGTTTGAGTTAAGAATTTGATGATCACAGAAGAGCAGTTTGCCCGAAGTGATTAGAATATGAGGAGTCTTCATGTAGACCTTAATATTCCTTGCTAAGATTTACTAGAAATTCCACGTATCCTACGCAAGGTCAGAGAGGTACGCTGCAGGCCATTACAAGAAGGCCAAGGAGAACAAGCTAATCCATTTTTTAAAACCCATGATCTGTGAAATCTTGGAACACGAAGTTGTCTTCGTGCGAATTCTGAAGCACCAAAAATAAACAAAATTACAGGTCCTGACCTACAAAAATAAGTTTATATCTCAGCTGTCCGTAGGTTAGGCTCATTTATTAGTCCAAGTAAAACCAAAGTACATAACTGAGTCGAAGGTAACTCAGAAATTATGAAGTTCAAAATCTGAGGAACTGGAAAGAACGTGAGGTGTTGAAAGTTAGGGTCCCAAATATTGGCCGATTCAACAAAATTTCTGACAGAGTCAGTATGAAGTTAGTGATACTTTTCTCAGACAAACAACCTTGTGATAATCTTTAGCGTAACGGAATTTCATTATCATCAGTAACAGTTTGCCTTAGAAATCAATGATTAATATTAGATTTATCATACTTACTGATAAGTTGAGTGTCTCTGGTCGTACGCTCTTGTACGCGCCTTTCCTCCCACGGGCCACCACAGACCCACTCCCATCCTGCCATCCTCCTTGCTAGGCAGCAAAGCAACCATCGGGATCCTAACCCCCGCAAGCAGTCATTACGGATATTGATCTCGAACAAAAGGTTTCGAATTGATCTTCTCCGCAAATGTCATGTCTGAGTGCCATGAAGTCTGTGAGTTACTACTGTCCACACACACACACACGGACAGACAGACAGACAGAGGGAGAGACGGACGGAGCGACAGACAGAGAGACCTTCAAGTGACCCTGACATACAGCGTATTGATTGTTGTGTCTGGGTTTCAGAAGGTCTCATCTGGTTCCTTCCGAACACCCCCCTCCCCTCTTCCCCACTTCCCCTCCCCCATGCGAACCGAGAGGTTAAATTTTTCGCTAATTTCTCGGTAAACCACTTCCCCGGTCCGCCCGCCCACCGACCTTGCGCTGGCCCTTAATAACCAGCCAGGTATTCCGGGTCACCTTTCCAGTTGCTACACGAGTACGATGTCTGTCCTCCCGCCCTCTCTCCATCTCCCCTCTTCGTTCGCCCTCACCTTTGGTCACCTTCCCCTCGGTCGGATAATTCCTTCGTCCTCTTTGCCCTCGCCTTCTCTCCCTTTTTCTTTTTTTTGTTTCGTCTTTTTTCCGAGTCTAGACTTTATAAAACAGTCATAATTTCAGGGCATTTGGCTCGCTTATTCACATCAATTTTAAGTAACCCATTTTTACTCATTCGTGTCCAGACAGCGTCGAGTGGGGTCGGCGAATCGGTAGAAATTTAGCTTTTATGGCCTTCGTTTTCATATATTTGTTCCCTTGTGTGTAATTTTGCAAGTTTTCCTTCGTGAGAATGACTGGACTTTCTTGTCTGTCCATATCTGAGAGACAGAAGGCTTTGTTATTAATCCTTTTTGTTCTTAGGTAAACCTTTTGGAAGTATTATTGAGAATGGTATAGTTGCAAATCTTGAAAGAATTGGTTTTGGTGCCATTAATTTTCAGGAGAAGATTTTTTTCAAATTCTTCTTGAACTGTTGTGGATTCCCTTGAAAATAAGAAGGATGTTCAGTGTCAGGTTTCCAAAGAGTTTTTCCTAAGCTTATTAGACACAAATGCATCGAGCGATTAAAACACTGAAAGGTTTTTATTCGTCCATTATCGAGAAACCTGGTTTTTCCAGCCTCATATTCGAGTCTTCTGTATATTGATAAATTACTTTATAATTTTATTTTTTGAAAAAAAACTTCAAGGGTAATGAACCACAGAAATTTGCAGAAATTTCGTTATACACTAAGTCATTCTTCTCCGTACTCTGTTGGTTATTGTAACTACACTTATTCATCTAGTTTCCCGGTATTTGAGTTCCAAAGTGCCGCCCATGTCACTTACAGCTCCCTTACGTAAGAGCAAAGGACGATGAAAAAAGAAAGATACTTTGTGATCAAGAGTAAACCAATTGATAGAATGTTTAAAATATTTTGTTGCCGATAATTTAATAATTTTTGTGTCAGTTCTAGTACACCTGGGTCTGGTGGTTTTGATATATCCAATTCATGCTTAATATTAATATTATATTAATGAACCTGTACCGCCAAAAAAATACGCAATGTACGCCAATTTTTTATTTGCAATGTATTTGCAATATATTAAGTTCTTGATGTTTCTCAACATTTTCTTCGTCAGGATTTTGTAGTGTTTAAATCTAAAGTTCAGCAAATGTGGACCGTCTGTTACACAAAAAATATGCAGATACACATCACGTTTTATACAAAAGCGACATTTTCTGTGCCAGAAAGAATATCAATCAATTTGTAAAATTATGAAGATTGAAAAAACTGCCCAACCTGTTTAAGTATTTATGAAGAATTTTCGTACGTTTTGTCTCACTTCTTCGGGCAGTGAAAAGCAGAATACCGACAGACCGTCAACGTAATGGATTCAGAAGTCGACTTTATGGTAGCATAAGAAGTACTTCATCTTAGGAATTATCTTCTTTTTTCAGTGAGTTTTATTTTACTTCGACTGAAAACTAACTTCAAAAGCACCCTTGCTTTTTATAATTTATATATATATATATATATATATATATATATATATATATATATATATATATATATATATATATATATATATATATATATACAATACTCAGTCCCTTTTATATGTGACAGACATCAGAACGGACAGTTAAATAACACTAGCTCTCTGTTTATCAGAATGTTCTGAAGTCAGTGCATCCACACAGATTATATGACTTAGCAACCAACACACAAAGTTTTTCGAGTTATGAGACCTTACCCCTAATGTTTGTTCTTGCTTTTTTGCCTTATTCTATTGTAATTTTTAAAAAATCCTCCTTCGCCAAAGTTACAGTTAAAAATCGTACCTATCATTAACTGGAGATTTTTATTATATTTTCACATCCTTAGTAATTACTAAGAGAGACCAGCCTTGTTACTTGGAGCATATCTGTTCCCCCAGCAAGAAAGCAAGATTAGAAGTATAGCAAATCTGTCTCCTTACAGAATGCAGATTTTTCTGCCACCTAACCTTTTTCATTACAGTGAAAATGTGCTCGCTTCTATCGCTCAGTTTGTGGAAAGTGACATCTCCCAGGTATTGTGGGTACAAGTCAGCTCGACGACCATAAAGGTGTTTTTCTTCAAAGAGATTCCAGCTGCAATGTAACTCGTGCATAAAAATTACTTAGTATTTGGAATATATACTGGTGTGCGAATAGAGCAGTTTGTGACCAGAGGAAGTGAAAGTGTATTATTAAGTTCTGAACCCCCTCCCCCCCTCTTTTTTTAAGATATCGTTATTTAAGAGGCACCAAACCTAGTACAAAAAGCTGTCAGATTTTGAAAAACATTTTGATCTTATTGAAAAGCTTTCCTTTTTTCCACTACGAATTACATTTTCTTTCTATCATAGTAAAAAAAAACGCAGGCTTGTATTGAAATGTATAAAGACGTAAAAGAAATACAACTGAAGTTCTGATACCTGGGAAATCATTTTACTGGATGTCAAACGAGTACCTTTGTGTTAGGTCTAGTCTTGAGTCTAGGTTTGAAATAACTTGGTAACCATTAAGAAAGTCTCTTTTTTTAATGGCGAACGCATAATAGCAATTGAGTGTTTTGTTATGGCCATAATCAAATGATTTACTTCATTCTTTGATTTTTTTGAGCAAGTTGCCGGAAGTACGAATTGTTATTATAAAAATAATGTGTCGCTTTTCTCACAAATCTATCGAATGAGTCACCCGACAGTCATGCCCCTTACAGCTAGACACAGTGAAAAGAATGTGCTACTAATCATTAAGTGGTCACAAAGCCCCGGGCACTTATCTTTCGCCACCACTGTCTATTTTAGTACTAATCATTAAGTGGTCACAAAGGCCCTGGCACTTACCTTTCTCCACTGCTGTCTGTTTTAGTACTAACCATTAAGTGGTCACAAGGGCCTGGGCACTTATCTTTCTCCACTGTTCTGTATTTTAGTACTAATCAGTAAGTGGTCAAAAGTGGCCGGGCACTTATCTTTTTCCACTGCTGTCTATTTCAGTAAAGTTGTGAAAACTCGCGTCTTTTTAATGTCCTGTTGTCCGCCCGTACTGAGAAGACACGCGTTCGATCCCTGGACAAACAAGCCACCATTCAATTTCTCTGGGAGTAGGGCAGCCGGTTTTCTGCTGTTATGAAATCCCATGAAATCCTGACATAAAGTTTCTCTACGTGAGAATTCTGTTGTGCCTCCTACGTCCATTTTTCTGTACTGTGAATATTATGTCTACTTCACTACATTATTATATGGGTAATATTATTATATAGGTAATAGACTCGTTTCAGTCTCAGTCTTTTTATCCTTCCTTAACTTATTATCCACTTTCTCTTATGCCTCCGTTCTCTATTCATTAGTTCTCTTTCCTTGTAATATACATTTGCCTCTTACCTTATCCCCTTCTTTCGGCTAGAGGAACAGACGGCCAGAATGGATTTCTGCTTGTCAATGACATATTAAAGATAAGAATGGAACTGTTTTAGGCATACCGTTCAAGAGAGAGAGAGAAGAGAAAGGGGTAGGGCTGGGGTAGGTGGGCCAAATGATTAAAAAGAGAGCGATTTGGGATAATTGATTAAAGAGAAACAGAGAGGTGGGGGGGATAGCCAAGTAATTACTGCATGCATTATAGATGTATGAGTGTTTTATGTTGAAAGCTCCTTTGACGAACGAGCGCTTTCTTCTTAAAATATTCACTCAAGGTTTTTTCTGACACGATTCGGCCATTAAACAAGCGACTCATAAGAAAATGAACAGTTAGAAAAAATGTAGTTGTTGCAATGGTTTTATTTAAGTTGTTGAAGAAAGATTTTTTGTTATTCACTAATTATTTCCATTCATCAGTCTTTTGACTCAACATTACTCTTCTTGAAAATACTGTATTTTTTTTATCGTGGAAAACAGTATTTTCTGTTGCAGTGTGGATATTTTCCTCATATTATGTCTGATGCAATTCCTTCTAATAAGTTTTACTAAAGGTAATTTTTTTTAAATAATCGAATTGCACAGTGTCATTAGTCTTTCAGTAGGCTATTGTTAGCCATATGGAGTTAATTGTCCAAGATTTTGTACGCTTTCAAGCATGGTAATAGTCCCACCCTCATTATTTTATTAATCCCATAGCATTAGTATGGAGTTTTTGAATGGTACAGTGTGAAATATACTAGCATTATCGCTATCGTAGTTACATGAAAAATTGGTAGTGTTTGTATGCTAACATCGTGTTCATTAGGTGCATATATATATATGTATATATATATATGTGTGTGTGTGTGTGTGTGTTTGTATAATATTCATACATGCATACAAACATTTATATATATATATATATATATATATATATATATATATATATATATATATATATATATATATATATATATATATATAAAATGCATACAAAGGATATGATCTTTATAGATATCTGTGTACATTAAAGTATGGTGATTTTCTTGCATTGAGAGAAAGAAAGTAAATGCGAAAAGTAAATATTACCTACATTGAATGTGCAACTACAGGAAATTTTCTCTTCAAATTCATTCTGACAGCAAGTAAGAATTTTCGTAACGTACATTAGCTTGAAAGTTATACTTTTTTTGGGAACGTCTTCCCTCATATAAATACTCTCATATGGATGGCATTCTTGTTGAATTGCAATTCCTCGGATATAGGGGAGCAAATCATAGGAAAGTGTATTATGTTTGTGCAAGAGACAGACTGCTGTTTCTGTGCTGAGCCTTCAGCGGTGGATGATTTCAATCCGTTTTTATTGAGTTTTTACGGTTTTATTTCATACAACCATTTTTAGCTTTGCAAGGTTTTAAATGACGTTGAGAGTCCACCTGCATTGAAATTTAAGCTAAAAGTCTAAATTTCATAAGTCAACTTGTTTGTAGCTCTCAAGTCCATCATCTTTTATCTGAGCTGCAATAAAGGATATTATTATTATTATTATTATTATTATTATTATTATTATTATTATTATTATTATTATTATTATTTTATTTATTTCACTAAATTTGCCTGAGGTCTTTTGGCAAAGGATAGGACAGTGAATGATCGATTTATATGCGTAATTTAGTAGCGCAAAGGGCTTCGGATGTATGTTTTGGCTATTAATAATTTCAGATATGGAAAGAAACATCTTGATGATAAAAAGAAGCATTCACTCAGTCCACGTGTATTTTATCAATACATTCAGTCAAATCGATGAAATTATATGAAAAATTGGTAAAATGTTTTGAACAGAATCAGATCACCTTGTATTCCATAATTATTTTTGGGGAAATTTTTTTTGGCTATTGGATCGTAAAACTATTTTAATAATAATTATAATAGTTTGGAATATCGTTACTGGAAGGTTACTGTGTATACTGACGAGTAAGCAGAAACGAAACGGACCAGGAAAGCCTCAGAAATGCCAAAAGCGAAGCTGGATACCTTGTTCCAGTTACCCGGAAAGTACTAGGCCGTCCAGAAAAACGAAACTATTGATTTTTTACTGTCCTGCACGCATGGTCTGTCCTATCCTGTCATCTTCGTGCAATCAGAGACTCCTCCGTTCACCACATGCAGATTGGCCAAAGGCTTCGGACGCAGGGGACGCGATTATCGAAATGAAATCCTTCGCTTGTTGTCGTTCTTGCTCATAGGATTTGGTCTCGGTGAGTTTTGTAAACTTTTCTTCTTCTTCTTCTTCTTCTTCTTCTTCTTCTTGTGTTTTTATTTTTATTTTTTATAGAACCATGTGGCGCTTTTCGTTATGGGATCAAACGCCAGTTTTTATGAGTCTATGTAATTTGTTTGTACTATGTTAAATTTCTGTTAGCGATTTATCAGTTTGTTCTTGGTAAAATTATGTTTTTGTTATAAAGCCAATTGGGTTTGTCTGTCGTTATGGAATGAATATTCCGATTCATTTAAGTCTGTGATTTGTATGTATATTATTAATTGTCAATTAGTAATTTACATTATCTGTTACAATGACTTATGTTTGGCACGCTGTCTGGCAAGAGATGAAATATCCACATTAACCGTAGCGACAAACCATTCTGGATTTCGGGACACAGACAATCCGCTACATTTTGACTTCCGCCAGTGTGGTTAAACTTAGGGAAAATTTGTTTCAAGCTTTGGAAACGAAAAGTTATAATGACAAAGTTTTTCATTACTAAGAACATTTATACCAGCGACATAAAGTATTTTTACTGATCTATCTTATTAAATTATGTACGGGTTGATTGACAGTTTTGTCAAAAGGAAAATATAATTAGGACATCTGTAAACCAACGGGTAACAGTAGCTGTGTTGTACCTGTGCTAATATGATGGCAAATGAATCATTGAGGTAATTAGCTCTTAATTTTTTTCATTTTTAAGCAAATCAGTTATTAGCTAGGAGAGAGAGAGAGAGAGAGAGAGAGAGAGAGAGAGAGAGAGAGAGAGAGAGAGAGAGAGAGATACTGCCGACCTGATGTGTTTTGTTATGATAGGTATTTTTTGCTTTTGTTGAAATGGTAATTAGACTTGCAGTTTGAGGCATTTTTAGTTTTTATTATTATATTTGTTATTATTGTTATTATTACTGAGAAATTTCAAGAGGCCATAACAATACGCGTAGTCTTTATTTTTTAAGGTTCTTCAACTTTTGCAAAGTTCATAGGTCATGTAGAAACGTCTTTTATTATGATATTTCATATCACCCACTATTGAAGTTGTTTTATTTACAGCCAGAGCGACTTGCATAAGACGTTCTTCAAGTGATATAGAATAAGGTAAAATAAATTAAGTTTTATTACAAAGACACCTGAAGAATTCTGACTCTCACCGGGGCAAGCCAAAAGCTCAAAGAAGAATCTACATATAATAAATCAGAGAAATGTTTCAGTAACCGTCTGCTAAGCTTCATTAAATCTGCGAGGGGCTAACCATCTGAATAGATCTTGGTGATGTTAATTCCTAAATTAGATTTCCCAAGGTCTGGCCGACTTGTCTTGATATATCGCCCGCAAAGGAATTCTACGAACGTCATTCGGAATCTAATAAGCTTGCCGATTGTGTGTTAACATTTCTCACACGTTGCCTCAGGGTGTCTAAGGTTATTAAAAGTGTCCCGGGTGTTTAATTTGATTCCCCCCTGAGATTTTGTCATTCTTCTTCAACAGGTACGTGTGGGGAATCTTTCATAATGTCAGTCGGGCCTTTGGAAAAACAGGTAAGAAAGGTTATATTCCTTCTGACAGCTTTGTATGAGATCTGACAACTTTGTATGAGATCCTGTCGGAGGTTGAGGTTTCTGTACAAGATATTAACGGCAAGTATTTACAGAAGGGTGATATTGCAGATGTTGCTGCAGATGCCCTGCATTTTTTTTTTTTACTTGAGATTTTTATATCCACATTTTTTAACCACCTCTTTCCGGAAGGTTATACGTTTAATGAGCGAATTAATTTATAGGTTTTTATTGTCTACAGAAATGTCTAATGACAAGTATTTCATAAATGTTTAATGACAGGCATTTCATGACTGTTTAATGACAGGCATTTCATAAATGTTTAATGACAGGCATTTCATAAATGTTTAATGACAGGCATTTCAAAGCTGTTTAATGACAGGCATTTCATAAATGTTTAATGACAGGCATATCGTAACTTTAATGACAGGAATTTCATAAATGTTTAATGACGCATTTCATAAATGTTTAATGACTGGCATTTGATAGATGTTTAATGACAAGCATTTGATAAATGCTTAATGACAGGAATTTGATAAATGTTCAGCGACAGGCATTTGATAAATATTGAATAACAGGCATTTCATCAATGTTCGATGACAGGCATTTGATAAATCTTTAATGACAGGCATTTGATGAATGTTCAATGACATGCATTTCATAAATGTTCAGTGACAGGCATTTGATAAATGCTCAATGACTGGTATCTGATAAATGTGTAATGACAGCTGTTTCATGAAAAGCTGTATCGTTAATTTTAGCAAGTAGTTATTTTTGCAGTCAGAGTAATATAAGCAAACTAACAAAACGTGAATGCATGAATAATACCGCTGTTTCTGAAGATGAAAATCAAAGAATACAGTTAGGACACTTGCCTTAGATTATACAAGTATTAGACTACTTGTATGGCCACGGATGTGTGATTACTAGCTGTTTTTGCAATTTTTTTGTATACAAAGGAAAATGTTTATGCAGGGTATATCTATATCTATGTATCTATCTATCTATCTATATATATATATATATATATATATATATATATATATATATATATATATATATATATATATATATATATACATACGTATATACATATATACTCAGATACACACACTATATATAAATATATATATTATATATATTATATATATAAATATATGTATATATATATATATATATATATATATATATATATATATATATATATATATATATACATACATATATCATATATATTCTCGCCCTGTCCTACAAACATACTCATACATACATACCTACCTACCTACCTACCTACATACCTACCTACATACCTACCTACCTACCTACTTACCTACATACATACATACTTCTCTCCCTGTCTTTCATTGCGAACTGCCAGTTAGATCAGGAATATTAACTTATTTTCCGCGAAAACGTAAGAGAGACGTGTTTACAGTAAGATTTTTATCATCGTTGCAATGGATGTTATCTCTTAATAAAGTCTCGGCCATCGATGTGTGAAAAAGAGGTAAATTTTACATCTGGTTGTTGTAAACATCTTTAAAGCTTATTTTTCTATTTCCTCGAAAAGTTTAGCAGTGGAAGCGCGAGGTTTGTCTTCTTGCCTTATTCGTGTACACACACACACAGATATATACATACACATATATATATATATATATATATATATATATATATATATATATATATATATATACGTACTTGTATGTATATATATATATACACATATATATATATATATATATATATATATATATATATATATATATATATATAAAAGGAATGGAAATGTGCTGCCCAAGAGAATGCTGTCCTGTGTTGATGGACTGAGTATTTCGAACAATGGCGGAATATGAAAGATTGAAGAGACAGTTATGAATAATTCGAATGGAAACAGTTAATGTAAATTTTTGTCAAATATAATTAATTATATATATATGTGTGTGTATATGTATATATATATATATATATATATATATATATATATATATATATATATATATATATATAAATCTTATTTTTTCCGAAAAGAATGAAACTACGCCAGAATGGAATGGAGAAAAAAATACCTCAGCCTTGAATTGTTACGGTCATCAGCCCAACGCCTTAGTCTTGGATCAGCCTTTCAATTTGTATTTTTTTTCTACTTTTCTTTTCTGTAAGTCTGACAGATGCCTCAGAAAAATTCAAAAGCTCCTCAGTTTATTGACGTGGTTATTGGTTTAGCTGCCAGTCTTTTTGTTTAATTGTTCACATATTTGATTATGGGATGAAATTTTTAAGATCCTTAGTTGTTCAGTTTTCTGTATAAAATCGCTGAGGGATTACTTGAAATTTGGAATATTTTCCCTCAAAGGGTCCAAACTGAACGTATCACCTCACTGACAATGAATTGCTGTAGATGTTTCTTCCAGTAATTTTCCAATGCAGTCGTAATGACTCACAGTTTAATCCATTAAGGTTTCCAATACTGTCGTGTCATATGACTTAATGACCGGGTCTACCGCGACAAATCCGGAATCCGTTGATCAGTGTTGAAGCAATTTTCCAGTATATGTTCAGTCTTTTATTTATATATAATAATGCTCAGGAATGGCAGATTTTATGCATCCGTTTTTACGTTGGTGTAAAGAAAAATAAATTTAAGATTAACCACTACATCTGTTATTTTGTAAGATATGTTGATATAGAAACCTCTCCAATTTTAAAATCACGTATTTGAAGACATTCACACAGCAATAAAGAATATGAACATCTGAGACATACAGGCAGCTGTACAAACATCTCTTAAAAACAGGCACTTCATTCTAACTCTTAAAGGAGCATTATGGGTACCTTTTATTTCGCTTATGGGCTATCAAGTGGTAATCATAGAAAGCAGTTAAAAGTTTTGATTTGACCAAATAGGTTATTTTCACTAAAATTGAAACCATAATTATGTCTACTTTAGCGCAATAGTAGATATATGATTGGCCTACGTAATTATTCGACTTTTGATCCGCAGTAGAGAACTTCTCAGAAAATTTCAGACGGGAAATTTATCCTTTCTTGGAAAGAAGAAAATTCTTGGCTGATTTTAATTCTCTTTGGCTTACGGGAGAACTTTTATTTAAGATTCAGATTTCCCCAGCTTGCGATCACAGGTTTCTTCGTTCTAACTAATCTTCTTTTAACGTGCTCCCGCCCCCCCATTTTTTTGTATGGGGTAAACACGATGCCTTCTTTTGAAGGACTTTGATTTGGCTTTGGGGTAGACCGTAGTCTGGATCGGCTGCCCTGCCTGACATCGCTTAGACCCCGGTAGTGCCTATACATGTATTGTACCAGTCACCAGCTCCCTTTCTCCCAGCAGCGAGGAGAGTTGAGCGGTTAAGTCGACAGTTCGAGACGTGTGAGGTGTCTGTTATGTTTTTAGGAGATGCTGGAGTGACTTTGTTTGTGTGTGTATTAGTCTGTAACACCCATTTGCATTTAAGCAAGCCTATCCGTTGATTACATACATAATACGGTGACGAAACCGAAATGAAATAGCTATAGCTGCTGCCATATGAATATTGCTCTAAAGTTATTGATAATAGATGAAAATTTTTGTTCGATGTTTTAAAGGTTTATTTAAACTGATTGGAAGATCATAAAAGATAGACCTGAATATATTGATTATGATAGAAGTATGATCATTACATGGAACTTGAAAGCTTTGTCATAATATGCTGCGAAGATGACGAGAGGAGTTTCATGTAATTGCCGTTTATTTCACAGGACCATCATCATTTCTCTCTCTCTCTCTCTCTCTCTCTCTCTCTCTCTCTCTCTCTCTCTCTCTCACACACACACACACACCACGCGCGCGCGCGCACTCAGTTTTCGAAAGTCTTTATCCATGCACAAAACGCAGGTAAAAGAAGTCTTTCAGAACCAGTCATAAACCGGAGAGAAAAAAAATGAGTGTGACATGACACTTATGAAGCATGAATACTTCACGAATGATTTTCCTCGCTCTGGATGGGGTTTTCCAAATCTCGAAATCAAGTCAAGTTTAGAAGATGAGTGATGCCGAACATTACGGAAGTGCCAACCGTTTTCTGCTGCGTTGGCAAATCGAAAGAACGCGTCCGTTCAGCCTTCCAGTGGGACTCCGAAGGAGATCGCGTTATTCGCTCAGATTAAACGCAATCGCAGATGATAGACATAAAGGGGGGTTAGGACCGCGGCAATGGATGTCAAAGAACATGACAAATGAGAGTCTCGCGAGTCACCGGCACACGATGGTCATGACATCTCCTTCCGATTGTCCCGTTCCTGGTAGGTGTCGTTCCAGGGACGTTGCCGAATCGAATGGTCCGTGGAGGAGGAAGGAGGTAAAGTTGGGAGGTGGGTGGGGAAGGTTGTTTCAGGGGAAGGGGTGGTGTTTTAGTTGAGTGGGGAAAGGGAGATCATTGTTGTTGTGCGTGCAACAAGGCAGGCGATGGCTCTGTTACTACCTTACGACCATTTTTTTTTTTCACGAATCTTACAGAATGATATATTACTTACTTTTCCGTTACTTACGATTTTGTTTTTTGTTTTTGAAAGTGGGTGTCACTGTGACGTATTATGCTTGAACTTATGATATTTCTCCTAAAGGGGATGCTTCCACAGAACAAAAAACCACTGCCACATTCATTATACTTTAACTATTGAATTGTTGATGAAAGTCTCCTTACAGAAAACTTCCAGAACATTAGCTGTTTCGTGCATATACAAAGTAGGTTCATCAACAGAACGTCAGACTCCCAGCACACTGCGCCATTTCCCTCCATTTTGTAAGCTCTTGCACTTCTTGGATAATAATATCAATCCTTTCAAGTACCTCAGTAAAACAATCTATACAGCACTTTGTAGTCCTTCCTCTCCTCCTCTCTCCTGTCTTTGGATACACAGCCTTGCCTTCTTATCAACTGTCATTCTCTTCCCCTCTACATGACCAAACCATCTGAAATCACTTTTATCCATCTATTCACCTAAGCCAACGTTTTTACCACTTCAACTAGCAACATTTTATCACCGTGTCAGTTCTTCTTATGCCACAGTTTCCATGATAACAGTTCACCATCAAGCGCAACATTTCTTTTTTTCACTTGCGTTAAATATCCACTCGTCACTTCTGTAAAAGAGAGTTGGCTCAACAGTCCCTTCATACATTCACACTTGGGTGTCTATAGAAACTCCAAGTCTCGTCCCAGTCTTTTACACGCAACATGCTACTATCCTTGTATGACCTTGTTTTCCCGTTTACTACTTTAGTCAACGTCATATTGTTCTTACCGACACCAGAGTATCATTTTATGCTAATAAAATACTAAAAGAAACTGATTCATTAGTAGCAAATACTACCCATCGAAGCTGTGGTTAACAAAAAATGTGACGAAAGAGTGTTGGAAGGAAAACGGAGATTAACAGTCTTTCATTTTATAGTCTTGTGTGATTCTGACGGATTTGAATGACTAAACAGGCATTCAGTTCCGTCGGAAATGTTTGGTTAAATAACCAAATTTCAACCCTTATAACAACTGGGGGACCATAGTGAGAAATCATTGCTTTAGGGTCACGTTAGGTTTATGGAGAGGACAAGGCTGCCCATTGGGTCAGCGACGAAGATGATGACAGGTAACCAAGGTGTGCAAGTAAATATTGTTTCTCGATGATTTTCAGGTAAGGTGTGGTATCAAGGTAGAACCTAGACCTTATGTCTGGTTAGTCTAGGTTCGGGAAAAGTTGGTTCGGGTGCACTCCAATTTCATTATGATTTAAGACGCCTTAGATAATGTGTGGAGTCGGGGGAGTGGGAGAGCTACCAGGAAGGATGTGGTGCGCTCGCTTTACCTGTGTAAGAATGCACAGCAGTATTTATTTAATTGTCGTTCTTACAATCGAAAAATCCCGGTTTCAGCTTGTGGTCCTCCATGAATTTTAGAAATATTAAACTATAGGGACGTTTTGTTTTGATGGAAGTGAGTGTAAAATTCATGCAAATCACATAAAAAATGTTAGCATAAACAAAATTTCACATTCATACTGCATTGTAGGTTTAAAAGTATTTATCAAGCTCTCAGATAATTTCAGTCTGTGGGTTATCTTAAAAATAATGTTAAAAGTGTTCAGTTTTGTGCTTACATAACATTTTCTTATACATCACATAGTTCCATCTTCATTGTCAAATAGATTTCCTGATAATTGTTACTCAGTTTCAAAATAAAATCATCTGGAACCTGTTTCCTTCAAAGAATATAAATGATGATTACAAAATTTTTTATAATACGAAAGTTGAAACTGAAAACTGGAGTCATAAAGCCTTATGAAGTACTGGATGCAGACACCTTTGTCTGCAACACAAGCAAAGTTGTAAGAATAAATGATTTTTATTATAAAGTACTGCGTCCTATTACATATAGAAAATTTTTTAGGATTCTTATTACGACAGTAATAACTTTTAGTATTATAAAGTGCAAACTATTTACTGGTTTTCAGTAATCAAGAGGATAATTACGATTTTTAATTTGCTTTTATTTGATTAGGCAGATTTAGAATAGGGACATGAAGCTAGTAGAAAACTATGAGTGAATGATTGAGGTAATTCACAAGATGGAAGAGAGTCATTGAACGAGTGTCCACACGTTGTGTCTTTAGCCTTATAATAATTGTCTCCTTGTCAGAACTTAGCTGAGGAGTGAAAGACATTCTCGTATTCAGAACAGGAGAAATGTACCATTAGGTAAAATAACATGTTCTGCTTAAATGGATGAGTATTGTCTCATTCCTCTTACAGATTTTCTTTTATTTTTTATATTTTTTTTTCTGGAAAGGGAGTTATAACTAGAATGAGGTCGTGTTCTAAGAAATTATTCTATTTCGTGGGTGAGTTCTAATATATATTGGATTACGACAGAGCATACCACACACGTATGTATATCCCACATTCAGGGAGAAAAAGCTCTTTATCACTGTATCATTGCATGTTGCAGCGAGAACACCACTGCTATTTCAGTGATGTATCTGTAAATCACCTGTGAAGTGCATGAAGAAAGGCTGAACAGTATTATGCACGAATAAATCGTTATTGTAGTGAATATGAATTTTATTTTCTTCTTCAGTTTAAAAGCCATTTCGTATTGTGTGTGTTCCAAAGAAATGAGAACTTAGCCAAATTTTCTCTAATCTAGGGTTGCTTCAGAGAAAACTAAAACTTAAAATTTCAGCTACATTCATCCTTTGACTTCTGAGTCAAGGATGAACCTGTGGAGTAAACTTCTACAACTTGGGCCGTTTCTCACACACACAGAATGTGTTTATGCTGTGCGTACTTCCCTGCATATTGAATTTGGTAAACAATGGGTCTGTGACAAGGTGTAATATGCCTCTGTGACTCTGCAGTATTTAATGGATGGAATGGTGCGACAAGCCAGATATAAGACATTAGATGTATGTGCAAAGTTGTGGTATAAGAAAACGAGCAAGAAATGATCTTTGTTTCTCTCGTGGGTGAGGTGGCTTGTTGTCGACAATTTCTCTTATTTCTCTTCATAAAGCCATGTTGCGCTTCTGATGGAACAAATAGTGAATTGAGTTTATAGTAGTTAGTCGAGGTGGGGGAGTCGCAGCTATGTATGAGAAGGCACAGAGCTAGCATTTCTCCGTAGGGGGTTAGTACCGTCAGTGCACCCCACGCGGTGCGCTGTAGGCTTTACTTTAGGTTCTTTGCAGCATCCCTTTCGGCCCTTAGCTGCAACCTTTTCATTCCTTTTACTGTACCTCCGTTAATATACTCTTCTTCCTTCTTTCTTCCCACCCTCTCCTAACAATTGTTTCATATAGCAACTGCGAGGTTTTCCTCCTTTCTACTTTCAGTTTCACTCTCAGCGCTGAATGACCTCATAAGTCCCAGCACCTGGCCTTTGGCTTAAATTCTATATTCCATCCCATTCCATGGAGCTAGCAACCTCTTCTCAGAGTGCATCGCTTCAGATCTGAAGGTTAATATTAACCCTCTGGAGCCATTCGCTCACTGGTGAATAGATGGATCATTAGGTGGAAGGAGGAGAGGATGACGTAGGAAAGGCCGGACAGATGTTGTGGAATAGGAACTGGAAAGGAGGGCCCTCAACTTCCAGGTAGTGAAAGAGTGCGTGTAAGATAGAGGTAAACGGCGCAGTGGGGTTAAGGGTGTTTGACGTATTGCTGTTGAGCCCTCCGTGTAGATGTATTAATCGACTTAGTGTGTGTGTGTGGAAGTTATCAGCACAAAGAGTTCATCCACGATCACGTAATTTAAGTAAGAATGAACTGACTAGATACACGCACACATACACACACATATACATATGTATATATATATATATATATATATTTATATTTATATATCTGTATACGTGCATGAATACACACACATGTATATATATATATATGTGTGTGTGTGTGTGTGTGAGCGCGTGCGCGCTCGTCCATCTAGTCAGTATACTCTCGGCGTGCTTCTGCTTCTTCCTCCCAAAAACTTAAAATTCTATGGACTGTACGCTAATTTATTGTGCTCCATTTTCTCCAGATGACCAAGCCACATCCAAACACCGATCCATCTTTTCACCTGTGGCACCCTTTTAATCACATCTTTCTTTAGCTGAACTTCTCACTCTTTCAACTCTTGCAAGTCCTCTTGCACTGCACGAATCATTCTTCTCGATAGGTTTTTTCTCTCCTTTGCGTTCACCATCTGTACTTCACTTTAGAAAGGAAAGGTGAATGATCAGTCCATTTCCCATTTTACAAACCTTTTCAAGCAAATTTACCAGTCCCTGCTGCTTCTCTTCACGCTCACCAGGCCACAGTGTATCATATAAGAATATGAATATAGAGGGAAAAGGCTGGAAAAATTTGTGACAGTTGCCTTCTCTCTTCCCCTTTCTGACTGTAGGGTATTTAACTTAAGTAGAATAAAGAGTCAAAATCACTTGTGAAGACTGAATAATTAGCCTTTTTTCATTTTGTATGTTAGGTGATCGAACCGGAATGAGAGTTTTGTCCGCATGTACATATTTCATGTATTTAGTTTTCGTGTGGATGTTCAGTAGACAGGTATTCTGTATAAAAACTAGAATATCATTGTCTCCTTGTTCACATTATTTATTAGTTGATTTTGATTACCGTACTAGTAATAAGCATTGAAGCAAGAAAGATTTACGTCTCTTTTTTTACATGTGACATACTTTGTAGAAAGTGAATTGCGCGGCAGATGTTTATTACGATAGATCATACCTTCATACAGGAAGTCTGTTTTTTTTCCCCTCTCTGTTTATTGTTAGTACAGCTTTGTTCAAGCCATAATGCTCCCCAAAGGCAAGGTTCAATTCCATTTAGTTTACGAGCGCATAAATACAGCCGCGGCGGTTGCATGGAAAATATTCTTTGGTTATTTAGCATAAGAGCCGTTTTTTTTTTTTATTCATATTTCTGCATTGGTATCTCGACGCCCCACCCGTTTTATCAGGCAGTGGAAGCATCATTTGCTAGAGGAGCTAATAGGTATAATTTTGCTCTGACGCCGCACATCCGGATGTTGTAAAACTCTCTCTCTCTCTCTCTCTCTCTCTCTCTCTCTCTCTCTCTCTCTCTCTCTCTCTCTCTCTCTCTCTCGTGTTTGTTACTACCGGCTGAAAAGCATGAGTGATTTTCTCCGTATTAGTCTGCTTATTCTCCGAATTGCGTATGGCAACGGTTTGTTGTCGTTTGCGCTCATTTGTTTGTATTTATTGTTTTGTGACCAGCGCTTTCGCACACTCACTGTCGCTCGGTTTAAAATCCGACTCGCCTTGAGGATAGACTCATGATAACATTTTTGTGCAGATAGGGAAGCTTAGATCTCTATTCGTAATAAGCCCCGTAGGGGGTAGCGTCGTCAGTGCACTTCATGCGGTGCACTGTAAGCATTACTTAAGTTCCTTTGCAGCGTCCCTTCGTCACCTAGCTGCAACCCCTTTCATTCCTTTTACTGTATCTCCGTTCATAGTCTCTGTCTTCCATCTTACTTCCCCCCCCCCTCCTAACAGTTGATTCTTCGTGTAACTGCGAGGTTTTCCTTCTGTTACAGCTTTCAAACCTTTCTATCAGTTTTCCCCTCAGCCCTGAATGACCTCACAGTTCCCAACGGTTGGCCTTTGGCCTAAATTCAATATTCTATAACATCTCAATAATGACATTACTTTGTTCAGGTGACAGAAAGCCCGGTATTGTGTATTTTTGAAGTATATCTTTAAAAAAATAAAGGGGGGCCAGTGGCGCGTGGGGAAAGGCAAGCAGCCTTCGAGAGCTGGAGAATGACGTATTTTTGTGATAATTTACGTAAGAAAAGTACTCAAGAAAGATCTTTTTTTCGTGTCCAGCATTTTCCAGATCGTGATTATTCTTTGCGTGCCATATTGATTGAATCTTGTGAAAGAAATACATTATTGTAATTAGTCTTTTTCAAATGTCCAGGTCACTCGTAACCTGATCCCATAGACATATTTTATTGAATTAAGACACAACAGAATTCCGGTTTTTAAGTGACACGCAGTCATAGATTCTAAAACACGTTTTCGTGTCTTGAACAGTGAAACAAGTTCTTGGCTTCGAGGAAGTAGGTTCCTGAAAACAAAGTGCATTTAGTTAGGGAAGTTGTTTGAAGTGAGCCTTATTTTGAAGTGGACAAGTGTCTTTTATCTATACTGTATATAATTTGTTACGGATGTTAAACTGATGAATCGAAATTTAAACCAAGAATAATGCAAATTTAAATATTATGGTAAGGAGCCATGATGTGACCGCACTTCACAATTGTTGTGGACCATTTGAACAAGAGAGGTATTATTCAAACTTACAAGTAGAACAAAAATCGGCTATTGGATCTTTGAGATCCAATGTACACCATTGAAAATTTCTTCCAAAATATTTGATAGCCAATAAAATCTTGGAGATAGGTGTTCTAGTATAAAACTTTCACATTTTCTGCAGTTTTTGTAACAGAAGTTGGTAAATGATTGACAATCCTTTCTTATCCTTATAAACCTATGCCATGTATTATGGATTTGAACTTAATCCTTGAAAGTGTTTTAATTATTTCTCATAGTGAGCTTTTGTACATTATGGGGACTGGTAAACGTGAGGCAAAGATTATGCTTTATGACTTAAAAGTTTGAATATACCTGGAATAGGCTGATGGTACGCCATCTTTGTACTGTTTATGTGAAAATATGCTTTCAGAATTCCCGAAGACTTGATAGGCAATAAGTTTTGGAGTTACGTCTTCTAATATAATTGATAATTGATTGCTAATCCGTTCAATTCCTTATAGGCCTATGCCGTGTATTATGGATTTAAATTTACGTCACCTTTGTGTTATTGATGTGAAAATTTGCCTTCAGAATTTCACGAATAGGAAAATCACTGCGAATAGTGCAACTCTACAATAAAGTGTAATTCCCGTTTCGTTACTTAAGACTCAACTTTTGCTTTAGTAGTACCCGCAGGAAAACAAAGAACACAAAGGAAATATAATAAAAAAAGATAAATAAGATACTGGAAAGAAATTGCTTTGGAATATTATATCAAATAATATCGATTTAAAGTAGAGACATGCGAATCTCAGTTTTGGAAGCCAATGCTAACAACCTCTGTCATAATCAGTACCACGGGATTGTTTGTGACGTGATCATTTTACAGTCCTTATTTTCCTCCCGATGAAGGCCTTTCTTAGGAAGAAAGAAGGCTAATGTATGTGAGAAGGCTATTGGGGTCATGTGAAGTAATATCTTGAGACCTTCAAGGAAGGCTGTAGGCGTCCTCTCTTGTGTCTTCTAAAATAGTAATAGAAATTTGGTCCATACGTTTTCTGTTTCAGCAATTGTATCTCACATTACTGAGCATCTTGAAAACACAAACTGTTTCTTTCCCACTTGACGGAAATTAAAATGTATAGGGGCCTTGAAATTTGCGGGCAGTCACTTGAGAAGGATTGCTAAATAACCATTACAGAGCAGTAATATATTCATTCACAATTGTGTGTGTGTATGTATGTATATATATATATATATATATATATATATATATATATATATATATATATATATATATATATAGTGTGTGTGTGTGTACAGTGTATATATATATATATATATATATATATATATATATATATATATATATATATATATATATATATATATATATATATATATATACATATATATATATATATATATATTTATAAATATTACTGCTGTTTGCCCTCGATGTATTTAGGTGTAGGAATATGAGACAGATGGCGTCCGTGCATTAGCTGGGCAGTTCAAAAACAAAATATGCTATGGCATTAGGGACCTAAGCCTCAGAGAGGGTTTACACTCAATGACCCCTAGTAATGGTGGCCTTAACCTATCTTTCCCTCTCTTCTATGCATTCGGCAATGCCTTTGTCAAGGTCGGACTGCCTGGGGTGGTATGTCAAGAGACCGCCCCACCTGGCGGGGACGTGAGCGAGGTCACAGTCAGAGAGAGAGAGACGGACAACGAACAAGGGAGTACGTAACGTGCGTGCCAGAACGGTCTTCTTTGTTCTTTACCACTTTTACTCCTATGTCTATATTAATTAGTGAATTGGGAAGACTGCCAGAATCCTGACTCCTGATGTCCATCGTATGCGCAAACGACTCGACGTTCACGGTAAGTCCGATTCTTGTTGAAGCTTCGTCGATTGACTAGTAACTTTTTTCTGTATTTCAAATTTCCTTTGTTTTCCTCCTTCAGCCACCACTTACGGTATATGTGTTCACGAAGTCTAGATTAAATCAAATTATTATTGTTAGCTTCAACCCCGTTATTCCAGTAAAATACTTTAGGATTTAGGGGTAAGCAAATCAGTTTAAGTCTCGATGCTTTCTTGTGTATCGGTCAATGTTTGAGGAACCGTTGCGTTTGAATCTAAAAATCATCTTAACGAGTAGAGATTCTTGTATGCGTCCGCAGTTGCGGACGTTTATTATAAAGTCTTTATTCCTTGAATATTCTTTGTTACAGGTTAATTACCCTTAATTGGCGACCTTTGGCTAATTAACTACTGTCTTTGAGATTAACTCTGGCTTCAAGTGACAGGTTACGTGTATTCTTGGTTTGCAGGGCCGTGAAAATTACGTAAATTGAACAATAAAAATGATCAGCCAAGCCCCTATACGTAACTATATATATATATATATATATATATATATATATATATATATATATATATATATATATATATATATATATATATATATATTTCTAAATCACCACGGGACCGAACCACCCCGGTCATTCGAGTGAGGGTCAAGGGCATTAGCAGTTCGGGCACAAAGGTCATAAAGGAGCTGGAACCTAAGTACTTACGTACGTAAGGGTTTTTCCCGGGCAGGCAACCAAGGCCTAACATTCAAGCGAATTTTACCCAGCACCCCGACTCATCAGCGCTCGAATTGCTAACATTTCATTCGACTTACCCCTTTCACTGTGAGATATGGAAATGAACACGTTGAAACGTGTTTCACAGAAATAAATTTCTAACTCACCACGTTCTCATGTGTTCCTTTCCATCATATCTCACAGTGAAAGGGGTAAGTCGAATGAAATGTTAGCAGTTCGACTGCTGATGGGTCGGGGAGCTGGGTAAAATTCGCTGGTATGTTAGGCCCGAATTGCTAATGGCCTGGGGTTCGGTCCCATGGTGAGTTAGAAATTTATTTCTGTAAAACACGTTCTCAATTGTTAATTTTCACACACACACACACACACACACACATGTACATATATATATATATATATATGTATGTGTGTATATATATATATATATATATATATATATATATTAAATACATATTATACATATGTATACACATACAGACACACATTATATATATGTATATATATTGATTCTCTGTTGACTTAAAAGTTACTTGTGAACCTGGTTGTTAGTTAACTGTGGTAGATCGCTCCCTGACTGAATAAAGGTTGAAGGCTACAATTACCAAATAGTTGTAACGAATCGTTTTGTAGCACCTTTCTAGGGTTAGAATGGTCACTGAAGTGAAATGCTTGGGCATTAGCCACTCCTACGAAAAGCCGTGAGTTGGATTCCCGGACGAGGCGAAAAACTTGAGGCATTTCCCATTAAATCTCGTTGTGCCCCTGTTGGTCTTAGCCAGGAATTGTGTGTGTGTGTGTATGTATGTATATATATATGTATATATTATACAGTATATATACATATATATGTATGTATATATATATATATATATATATATACATTATATATATATATAGACATTATTATATATACATATAGACATATATATGTATATATATATATATATATATATATATATATATATATATATATATATATATATATATACATACTGTATATATTATTCTGTATTATTTATATATATATATATATATATATATATATATATATATATATATATATATATATATATATATTTTGTATACGCACACATATGTGTATATATATATATATATATATATATATATATATATATAGAATATATATATATATACATACATACATACATACATACGTGTGTGTGTCTTCTTGTAAGAAGGTCGTAGATCGGCTGCCCTGAAAATAAGAGTATAAAACAGTATTAAAATTTTCCTTATACGTTACCAGAAAGGCCTTGAAAAATAAGGTATGAAGTCTGTTTAGTCGCCTGAAGGACTTCATAATATCTTGCCCTCTTTGTGCTCGACACTTCATTGAAGTCCAGAAGAAGAAGAAAAGAAGAAGAAGAAGACGAGTGAGTGATCCTAAGATAGTTGGACCCTTGGACGTAGCAAGTGTTATAAGAACGCAGTCTTTCATCCCACGTCCAGTCCCACTTCGCAGATGTCTTCTGTCTCGCCTTTGTGATTGTCAAGAAAAGGGATGTTTTGAATCCCCGAGTGATATTAATATGGTCTTGAAAGGGAAGAGACAATAGGCGCAGTAAAGGAAGGCACAGGTTAGTGACTTCCAACTCAACGGTCCCTGCCGCGCGTCAAATAAAAGAACGGGAAGGTTGTCTGGTGTTTTTTCCCATTTTTTTTCAGTTGCCTACTAATTAATTATATCCTCCCAGAAGTCTTCTAGCAGGTTATTGTTGAAGTTTTTCGAATGTCTTCTATTCTCAGTGGTTGTTTGTCAGTGGTTTGTTCTCTGCATTCATTTTCCCTAGTGTTGAATTTAGCTTGTGTTGAAGTTGTAACATCTATTTCTTGTCTGTTATAATCATTTCCCCTTTTAGTGTAATAATGCATGTATAAAAACAATTTTTAAACAAATTTTATTTCAAGTGGCAATTACAAATTTTCACCATACGCGATGGAAGAAATATTACCAACCTGAAAGTATTTCAGATTCATTGATATCTTTTGTCTCTCGATGTTTATATTATTGTAGTTCTCTCTCTCTCTCTCTCTCTCTCTCTCTCTCTCTCTCTCTCTCTCTCTCTATATATCTATATATATATATATATATATATATATATATATATATATATATATATATATATATATATATATATATATATATATATATATATATATATATATATATATATATATTATATATATTTATATTAATATATATATATATTCTCGCTTTTAGATTAACTGTATTTTACTGGTAGTCACTGGTTACCATTATCACAAGTAAAAACTATAAGAGAAATCACGTTGACAGTTAAAATACCATATTTGGAGACAGACGCGAGGTACCGATTTGTATCTTTGCCTTGAAATTGATTTTGGTGCATTTAACATCACCTTTAACTTACTGAATTTTCAAGACAACGACACAATGGCTCACAGGTAATTGGACCGGTTAAGTTAAATCTTTGTCGTATACCGTTCGCATTGTCTATTCTCTAGCTGTTTTGCGTTTGATGTCCTAAGATGATGTGGTTGATTGATGTTTATATTCAGTTGTTAGTTATAATCGGGCCTTGCATTTAGTAAGTTGTACTGCCTAGTGTCGAAATGTATTTAATTTTCTCTCTCTTTCGTTTATATTTATGTGGTTGCAGTAGTGTCTTGCATGGATGCAGCTCTATAACATCCCCTTACAATGTTATGTAAGTTAATTGACGGGATTTAAAATATTACTGAAAAGAATTTGCTTTAGAGTATACCAATGGTTGTATTTGCTAAGTGCGATAGATAAACTTTGTTTTCTTCACACAAATTTTGTTATTATTATTATTATTATTATTATTATTATTATTATTATTATTATTATTATTATTATTAAAATTAAATTGTTTTTATGTAAAGTAATGTATTTACAAATGATAAAATAAATTCCAGGAGTTGGCTGCTCAGCTCCTTCTTCTGGCTGAATAAGGGAGCTGAGCAGGCTCTCAAAGTCCTGGAATTTATTTTATCATTTGTAAATCATTACTTTACATAAATGTGGATTTTGTATTTTATAAACATATTCACGGGATTGTGAAGAAGATTTGCATTATTATTATTGCTGATGTTGGCTGTCAGCGAATAAGCATTAAAGTTGACTATCAAAATTGCAAGTAAATATATAGGTATAAGCTTGTGTATATTTATATAAATATACACACAGGATGAAACAAAATTTATAATTCTTGACCGTTTTCGTTTTTAAGATTTCTAAGACATTTCCAAAAGGAACAGTGTTTTTGCACGGAACTGCGTGTTAAAGACACTTTCGTGGCTCTATACCAATACAAATTAGACTTATATTGATTAGTCCTTGAAGAGGTCTTAGAAAATTAAAGACGAAATCGAGTAGGGATTTGCGTCCTGTTTCATTTATCCATGTGGGTTATCTGCAAACATACAACACATGTTTTGGTAACCTAGAGCATATATATATATATATATATATATATATATATATATATATATATATATATATATATATAGATAGATAGATAGATAGATAGATAGATAGATAGATAGATAAATTTATGTAAAATATATATACATTTTTTATATATCTCTGTGTGTGTATAAGGCACGAATAATGAAAGATTGAAATGAGCAGAAGAATAAAAGTAAATGAGCAGTTCCAAAAATTAATAACCAGTCATACCTGTCGACCTGTCTATCACACATATAGCAGTGCAAGCACCTCCATCGCCTAACTCCTTTGGCGAAGAAATTCCTCCTTTAATTTTCATTTTGGCTTCATTTGTACATGTTCGTCTCTAACGACGCATCCTTATGTTTCTTTTTCTTGTACATTCTCCCGGCATTTGAATAAGCCTTTCTCTTTCACGTGTTATTCTTTGCTCTCTCTCTCTCTCTCTCTCTCTCTCTCTCTCTCTCTCTCTCTATTTCCTGAATTTTTTTTTTATCTTTCCTCTCTTACGCCGACCCTCGGCAGAAAACTTCTCATGTCCCCTCTCCTTCAG
Organism: Macrobrachium rosenbergii; assembly: GCF_040412425.1. Taxonomy (NCBI): domain Eukaryota; kingdom Metazoa; phylum Arthropoda; class Malacostraca; order Decapoda; family Palaemonidae; genus Macrobrachium; species Macrobrachium rosenbergii. The sequence continues at coordinate 36,955,961 of NC_089795.1, forward strand.
GCTAACGACCACTAACGACACACTTGCACATTTCTTTCCATCTCTTCTTGTGCTTTTATCTTTCTCCCTTGTTATCTCTCTCTCTCTCTCTCTCTCTCTCTCTCTCTCTCTCTCTACCTGTGTTCTTTATTCTCTATTTGTTTCTGTCACTGTCTTTCCCATTCTTTCTTGCTTTTTCTCTTTCGTTATTTTCCTGTTTTTTTTTTTTTATTTTAAGGTGCACAGAATTATGATTCTGGTCGTCTCCGAATTCGTTCTCTCTTTTTATACAATTCTCGCATATTTTCTTTCAGCGCGTGTTCTTGCTGTTATTCCTCCCTCCATCCTACCCCCCCCTCTTTTTTTTTTTTTTTTTTTTTTTTTTTTTTGCTGCTCTATTACTCTCCCAAGGTTTCGTTTGTAAAATCCAGCACGTGTAATGCTAAAAGAACAAACCATTTTGTGTACGCTTTCATTGATCGCTTCTGAAGCTCACCTGTGCTTTTGTACGTTTTCAAGCTTGTTGAATTAATTCTAGATATTTAAATAGTTGCTTTATAATATCTTTAAGAGCCTGCGATTTCTTAATTTCATTAGACTGTACTAGCGTTTTGAAGGTTATTTAATTCATTCGAAATATTTAAATAGTTGCTTTATATCACCTTATGAAGGGCCTGCGATTTCTTAATTTTATATGATTGTATGAGAATAAAGATACACTTTATTTGGAATCATTATGAAAACGTAGATAGTGACTTTGAAGCTTATGTCAATTAATAACCTTGAGTTATAAACGTTTGACGCTTCATTAAAGATTTCCGTCCCTGGACCATTTATTCTCTCTACATTACAGTCTTTATTATCTAATGCATTTTGTTTCCATTTATGTGCTTTAAGAATGCGACGCTTTGCTTCATCGTCCTGAGCAGTGAAAGTTGCAATAGATTTTCAAAGTTTTATAATTTGTCTCGAACCGTTTTAATGATGCATTGTTTATCACCAACTTTAAAAAAACCAATGGAAATGTTTTTACCGCTGGTTTACATTCCTGGATTTTAATACTTGAGTATACTTCGTAAAATTTCTTTGATTGCTTATATTTACTTCAGAACATGCCAGGGTAGAACTACACCAAGAGTAAAACTAAGAGGTTGAAAGATGTAGTGGGTCGAGTTTTGGGATACTCACCTTACTGCAAGTGTGCAAGATTTTTTAACTAGATTTTCTCCTTTGTATGTAGAGTCTCGAGGTCCACACCAGGCCTCCTATTCCCCTTCGCACCTTGCCACATTAGGAGCTGCCTTTGAGCAAAGGCATACAGGAATACAGTCCACTTAGTCACATCGAGGAAGATGCATGTGGAATCTTCGGTTTTTTGTGCGCGATGAATGTACTTTCAACTAATTCTTAAATAAAAACAAGTAAAAGTGCGCCGAAGTTTCTTCCGCGCAGTCGAGTTTTCTGTACAGTGTATAATTTATGAAACACTCAGCCACGGCCCATGAAACTCTCAGCCTCGGCCCTTGAAACTTTCAACCACGGCCCGGTGGTGGCCTATGTTGTTAGCACCTATAGCGGTGCCAGACTCACGATCACGGCTAACTTTAACCTGAAACAAAATAAAAACTACTAAGGCTAGAGGACTGCAATTTGGTATGTTTGGTGATTGGGGGTGGATGATCAAAGTACCAATTTGCAGCCGTATAGCCTTAGTAGTTTTTAAGATCTGAGAGCGACAGAAAAAAGTGCGGAAGAACAGACAAATAGCCACCTCAGTAGTTTTCTTTTACAGAAAACTAAAAAGGTCAAGAGTTTGGCATTTACATTACTTAGCAACAACTACAGTTCTTATGATCGACTTTTACCCTAATTAACCATAATTAACTTTGTGGTAATTTCTTCTACAGAATGCAACCCTTGTGCAGTTAACCTAATCCTTAAGTTTTTCCATGGATTAAATAATTCCGGATAGTGTTTTAATTTTTTTTTAGCTTTTTCCTGGTTTAGAAACGAAAGATAATTAAGAAGTGACTGAAGATCTTCCAAGAGTATAATGCCAAAATACCTGTTTCAAGAAGACTGTAGAGAATGGGCATGGCAGAAGCTGGAAAATGAGCCCCACAGTATGGGATATGGAAGCTTTTAAAACTCTCTCTCTCTCAGTTCAGATCTAAGTGTGTTTTATTACGCTGTATTTATTACCTTGCAAAGATAAGGCCATCATTATATTGTTGAAGTTAGTGATAGAGTCAGCGGTTAAATGTTTCTTGCTCGTCCTTTGGTTTGGTAGGCATAATGTTTAGTGTACACCTTTTAATACATATCTGTAACGTTTGTCGTTGGCTTTGGTTTTAGATGCATAATGAAATATGATATATTTTATATGTCATATGAAATGTCTTGATAAGAAAATTCTGAAAAATTTCATTTCACCCCATTCTGTGTGTGGTGTGGTGTGCGGTGGGCCTGATCATTTTGGGCAAAAAGTAGCCATATATAGAAATACATACCCATTGAATATATAACGTGAAAGGTGAATTTTTTAGAGTATAAAACGTTGAGCTAAAATGTGTACCGTATAATGGTGTGAGTTAGAATGGAAATAGTTTAAAATTGATATATTCCATGTAATCCTTTGTCCAAAGACACGCTGTTATCTGTCATACTATTTCTCAGTCACTATCCTGTTATACACCTTTCTCCCCCATACATCAGAACAATCATTGCTTTTACGAATTTTTTTTAGAACCTTTGCTGACTCCGGAAATACTCTATACTTCTGGTTACCAACTTGGTTACAGTCTTGCTGACTTGTCCTTTCTTATTTTTTAACCACTTAACATCCTCAGTTATCCTCAGATTTGTACTGACCCTATTATTTAACCTCTTAATATCCTCAGTTATTGTCAAATTTCCACTAATCCTCTCTGTTCTTAGATCTTTCATATCACTTCGTCTGCCTACCCCGTTCAACCCCATGCAACAAACCTCCAAAATATTCACTGTATCGACATAGGACTATTCTTTTTAGATAGGTTTTTTCCACTTTTATTATTTATTTCAAGCCTCATGGTATAACAGTGAAACATTACATGAAATATTTTGTCGTTATTTTTAAGAAGAATGTCAGGAGTCCGTTGGCAGGATAGTTAGAAATGATATTATAAGAAAGTTATGAGAGTTTCATGCCTAGAAAGATAACGTTGAAAGGAAATGGAGATGCCTTGGACAGGTTCCTCGTACAACCCCTGGGAGAATAGTTAATGATAGTGTCAGCTGGGCTCCTGTGGGTACTACGAAGGTTTGATGACTTAGACCTACATGGATACCAACTATGAGACTGGAGGATGAATATGAGTGGAGATTTGTGAAAGACAAAGCACGGGAAATTTCACAGAGGCCCTTTCCCTCAAGCGGCGTTGGAGGAAAAAATGATGAAGATCCAAATGTCACTCTCACGATCTTCTTAAATACAGTATTTTTCCATTTGCATGCTTCTACAATATCTCTTCTGTTATACAGCTGTACTTCTGACAATCTTTTTTTTTTCAAACACCTTAATTTTGAAATAGCCATCTCACCACTTATGTATCTACTATATTGTGAAATAATATATTTACATACGAGAGTAAAAGTTAGTTTGTATTAGGGAGCGCGAGTATACCTAATTTTTTAAAATAAGAATTTATTGGAATTTTCATATTCTTGATTAACGGCTGTTATCGCGTGAAAACACGTATTATATTACATAATCTTTAATTATGTCTTGTCATGAAGTCGAAACCATTTCGTACATTTTGGTTTTTACAATCATGGAACTTGCTTTTATGTATTTTTGCCAATACTTAGAACACTTACTTATGCTTCATGCAGTGTATTTATAATTTCATATTAATTTTTAGGACTGGTGTTTTAACGCCTCTTAGTTTGTGATTTATGTGCTTTTTAGTCCTTTCGTTTTCAATTCTCGAAATCATCAACATTCTTAGTCATCTTTTGACTTGAAACCTTCTAACTTTAAATGCTCATGGGAGATTAGAACTTAAAAAGATTTCTTAAGTAGCTTAAAAACGTCTGACTGCAGATTTCTGCCTGAGGTAGAGTTCCATTATTTCTTGCCTGTGCATAAATAGCTGGAATGGGTTAGAAATATATTTAAATAATTTTGTATCCGGGTCCCTCTTTTGCTTCGTCTTCTTTACTGTTTTGGAACTTTTATTTGTGCTCTTGTGGGCTGAAGTGCTTTCTTTATTGTCATATTCACTTTCTGTTATGCATGAGGGCACTGAGTTCACTTCTCTTTTTTGCTAGCCAAGTGTCAGTGTCTACTCTTAGTCATTTTTCTTCGTAATTTGATTTTTAAACATATTCCTGTGATTTTACAAGCAGTGGGTCTATTTTTGTTTGGTCCAGGTATTTTTGCAATGCAAGTTCCGATAGGATGGGAAGCCTAATGCCTTCCATTGAAGGTTTTGTAGACCCAGTAAATAAGAAAAAGAAGCAAGTTTTAACCCTAGAGAAAGTGAAAGGTAAACCACGTAAAGTGGAAGTGGATATCAGTCAAGTAAAAGAAGCGGGAAAGGAATCCCTAAGCTTGGTAGTAGGTGGGCGAACCAGTTACCACATTCAGTATTCTGATAACAGTAGATTTCCTTCGAGTGAATGTGGTATGTAGTGATCTAGTAGGTGATAGGGTTAACCTGAAAGGAGGAGGGGCTATTGCCTTCACTGCATCGGAGCAGTGGCCGAATTAATACCTGAAGAAAGAGGCTGTGTGTCCATCATTTGTCAAAGAACATCAAGAGAGCAGGCAAGGGTGGGTCACTTATCAAATAGAATAACGTTTCCTTCAATCGATCCAGAGGAAGACACAAAAGAAGATAGAATGCCCCAGTTATGAAAGCTGTACTCAAAGTAAGGATAGGCAAGGCTAGGGAAAACTTCATCATTTGTAATAAAAGAATCAAGGTATTTATACCACCTAAATAAAGCCTATTTTTTAGAAGATATTTTAGAGGATTGTATGTTGTCAGTAACATGTTGATAAATTAGGAGAGAGAAGTTGAGGCTGCAAGCAGGAAGTTGCCAGAGATTCAGATACCTAACAAGTTTGTAAATGGTAGAAGAAGAAAAAGCAGAGTACGTTACTTCATAGACATGGTTGGGAAGATGCGTTTTTCTGAAAGTTTATTGATTAGAAATAATTAAAATCGGATGAGTAGTTCGTCTTTTATCTTGAGTAGTTAAAGAGAGACCCGATTTAGTTTAAGGTTTAACGAGTGCACACGTAACTTGAACGTTGTTTCATTCGTTAGTGGCTGTTACTTCTCTGAGCGCTTCAAGGGTCAGAGAGAAATATTTGCAGCCTCTCATCTTTTCAAATCGTAGAGAAAGAGGAAAGAAGAAGCCATGTGATTTTTAAATGACGATGACTTAGTCAGCGAAAACCCGCCTGCAAAGAAACTCGTGACCTGGAAGCATTCATTTTAACGTGAAGAGGACAGCAGCAGAGCGCCAGGGAGGCAGCAGCCCATTCCACGGACACCCTTCAGAGGAGGCGGGCGGCGAAGCGGATCAGGAGCTAACGTCGACGAAAATTTCTCGATGCTGTTTTATCCCACGACATTGCCTCATCCTGCCCTACTTCCTTTTATTTTTCCATCCGATTACATTGCATTTTAACCAATTCGGTTTTCAAGATAGCTCCTCGAGGAGCACCCCTGGAGATTAAACATCTCAAGGGGCTACTGAGCGTCTTTAGAGGAGGCTTTAACATATCTCTCCAACATACTTTTAATGTCGATTACACAAAATAAAAAGTTTTCGGTGATGCATCAGGAGTTCATTTTTAGGTGACACTTTAAATTGACCATGATTTATGTGCGGTATCGGAAGGTTTTGCTTGTTCCACGCCTCAACTCTTCCTTCTCTCTCTCTCTCTCTCTAAATATATATATATATATATATATATATATATATATATATATATATATATATATACACACACATACATATATATATATATATACACACATGTCATATATATATATGTGTGTGTATGTGCGCGTGTTATGTATACGTTTGTATATCTTAAGCAGTAGTGCTTAATGGAACTGTTGCATTACACTTACCAATAGATGAAATATCCATATCAGATGACCGCACAGTTACATACATAGTACTTCGTCTTAATAGCCTCGAGCGGTGTTTGACAGAAATAGTCTCATTTAAATTTGCCACTCATACTTTACTGTGCTTTCACTTCCACAAGTCTCCGTCTCCACTCATCTCCTCCCGCCAGTCTCATAGCTCTCATCTACTCAGGTGTGGGTTTTCCAACTCTTCTTGTGCCCTCATGAGCCCAGCTGACACGTCCAAGCTGTCACCATCTCTCAATGATCATTATATCATCTACTTATGGGTTCTGTACCTCCCTTATGTGTACTGTATTCAATGGGTAACCCTAATGTTCTGCGTGTTTTTTCGTGTTTCAAGCCTTTCCTTCCCAAACCATTTTCCTCTCCTCCTCCCTCCTAACATTTCCAGTTTATACAATCTTTTCAAAAACCTTCTGTCCTCTATTCTTTTAACATGACCGAGACAGTCTCAAAACAGTTCCATCTTATTTATCACTTTCCATTCTTTTTTTTCCACATATAAGACATAAATGGCTCACTTCAATAGCTTCAACTTTTTCTTTTATCCACATTCAACATCCACACCTGACTTCCTTGAAGAACAGTTAAACACTCTTCTTGCATTTTCACCTTGGTTTCCATAGACACTCCACGTCTCGTGCCAGTGTTCTACTCATATCCAACTGCTTTCATTGTTTACCCATTCGTAACTCGCTTCTTCTTTCATCCTACAAACATCCTTTATATTTAATGACAAAATTGTATGCGAATCAAATACGTTCATTCTTCCACGGTCCATATTTACATTCTTGGCTCCATCGTTCTGATTTCCATTTATCCTCGGGTAACCTTACTCTTGCTCACATCTACTTTCTCCTCTCGTAAAGATGTAAACTTATTAGTTTCTACAGTTTCCCTTCACTGTCAGCACCAGGGCTGTATCATCTGCAAATGTCAAGCATTCCAATATTCCATCCATGATTTATTAACATATCTCAACTTTACTGCAACTTCTTAAGGTATCCTCTCTCCTTTTCGCCGTTTCAGTCTAGCGTAGTAGGAGTTAGTGCCGTCAGTGCTCCTCACGGTCTCACTGTAATGGCTGACCACCTAAAGGTTGTCTGGAGTGTCCCTTCGGTCTTAACTGCACCCACTTTTAGCCTTTTATTTTACTTCCATTCTTGCTTCCTTTCTCACATCTTATTGTCCAACCCTTCTAACTGTTACCACTTTGTGCTACTGTGGGGTTTTCTCCCAGTTCCGCCTTTAGATCCTTGTACTTGATCTTACTTACTTTCTAGATCTCTTTGTATCTTGCTGTCCAGCCACTCCAACTCCTTTTCACTGTCTGAATGGCTGAAAGTGCCCGGTGTTAAACTTTATAGCCTAAATTTATCTATAAAGACTGTAATCAGTCATGGAGATATTACACACGTTTGTCTCCAACCCATTTTCACACCAAACCAGTCACTCCAAATCCTACATATTCAAACAAATGCCCCGCTTCCATAAGAAAATTTTTAGTTTCTTATTTATATTCTATACCATGCGTCCTGAATATCTTTCACATTGCTTACCATCGATTTTATCTTAAAGTTTCTGGAGGTTCATACATGTCACCTGTAGCTTTTTCCCATCATTCTCCAATTTTTTACCTAATTATTTCATGGCAAACATCCAAACACATACACACACATATATACTGTATATATATATAAGAAGACACACACACACACACATACATATGTAGTTATATATATATATATATATATATATATATATATATATATATATATATATATATATATATAATATTTTCTGTTAAAACAGAATTCCACATAATAAAGGTAGGTAGCCCATGAAAAACACCAAATGTTAGATTTTACAGCATTTTATTTCGGAAAGAACTCTGGCAGGTAATAAATGAAGAGGTTACAGAACAGTGAAATTTATACAGTTGAAGGAATGTTCCAGAAATCCGCTTAATCCCCACACTGGACAGAGGATTAAGACGTTGACACAAGATGTTTGAAATTCTAACCCTTTTGCAAGTTCTATACCAAATACCCTAGAGAAAAGTCAGTTGCCCAAATACACAGGACTACACGAAATCCCTTGCCTTGGCTGTGGCAAATCCGATAGCGGATTTACAGGTAAATCACTCTTCCCAGAGACTGATATGGCCAACAGACCTCAGCTATTTTTAACCACATAAATATCCATAATCATAGAATAAATTGGAATAGTCATGCATAATTTATAGCAGCAATTGTCGGTCCAAAAGCCAGATGGTAGAATCAGCACTGATTAAACAAAGAAATACGATGAACCTCTCAAAGGGAACCTGGATTCAGATCTGACTGAAAAATTCTTCCTCCAACCAGCGGTAAACAAGACTGAGAAGAAGCTGTCAACAGGAGTGACGAAGCGGCCGACTTCTGGAACATTCCTTCAACTGCACAAATACCACTGTTCTGTACCTCTTCATTCATTACCTGTCAATTGAGGGAAAGAATTGTTCCCGAAATATAAAGCCGTATAATCTACCCTTTTGTACTTGTTTTATAGATATATCTTTATAACGATATATTTACATGGAAAGCACGTGGGTGTGTGAGTGTGTATGTTTGTCATGAAATAATTAGCAAAATTAAAAGTGAAGGGAAAATACTACAGGTGACACACATTATATATATATATATATATATATATATATATATATATATATATATATATATATAAAATATATATACATATATATATACACATATATATACATACATATATATAAAATATATATAATATATATATATATATATATATACATACACATATATATATATATATACATATATATATATACATACATACATACACACATATATATATATATATATTATATACTATATATATATATACATACATTATATATATACATAAACATACTGTATATGTATGTATATATATATATATATATATATATATATATATATATATATATATATATATATATATAATGTTGTGTGTGTGTGTGTGTATGTTCTGCATCCATTCCTAAAGACATAAAGTATTATCCTTAGAAGTAAGAAACCACGATATGACAAATTCTGAGCCAGGAGGAAGAAAACTTTCTTTACATGAAGTGTGACATTATATATTTTTCTTGTTGCAGCAGTTCTTAAACGAGTTCGTCCTCCTGTCCACTTAAGGTACCTAAGAATAACTTTTTATCTAATTTGGGTGAATTACTTATTTATAAAAAAAAAAGTGCTTTGAAGATGGCGGAAAGGCTCTGCTTGTAAAATTTAGATGTATTTGAGGAACAAATATATTTTGTCTCGATGAGAAATTTTACGAAATGATATTGTTACAGTTGCTAATGAAGCATATTGTTCAGTGTTTGGGTAATGTTTTTAACTAAATTTCATGTCCTAATTAGTCATGTTAAAAAGTAATGTTGCTTCATTCCTGTTCATTTAATTGTTGTGAATATTGATGCACTAACAATCTAAATATTTTCTTTTGGTAAATAGCAAGAATATTTTTTGCAGGCTATAGATAACATGTCTTAGGGCTTGAGGCTGTAAGAGAGTTTTCAAAATGTAATCCTATTGCATAGAATTACATTTGCTCTTTCCCAAATTCATTTCATGTCCCTAAGGGATCTGTTCTTTCCTTCACGCTATAGTTTCCTCCATAAATTGCCCTAAATACTCTGTTTTAGTGCAGTTTATTGATGCAAATATCGCTGCTCTTCAGAGTGCGCCTTTTTTTTCCCTCACAAACCTCAGTGGAAGCTCATTTTGCTTTGGCTTAATCTTGAGTAATAATGAATTTAGGTCTAGTCATAACAAATATTCATCTCTGTATTTTTTTATTATTCTTTTAAGATTGAACCATTTACATGTGATTTTACATTTTATTGTAATTAAAAGACTGAGTCTTAGAAAGCTCACGTCAAGGTCCTTGTCCCATGCCTGTATGAATCTGCACGTGTTCTTTCACACTATATGCAATTTTCTGAGAGGTTTCTCCAGATCCGGGTGGAGTTTATTTGTTAATTTGTGAACTGTCAGACAGTGGCGTCGCTGCCAGGTGCAGCCCAGGAGGCCAGGACCCCTCCAGTCAGATGCTTGGCCCCACCAAGTCCACCCCTGCTGAAATTCCCTTTGTAGCTAAACTTTAACTCTTACAGTATTTTATACATTTGCATGTAGTAAAAGTTGGAAATTAATTGAAAATTGAGGTCTATCATTTCAAATACAGGTTTATTAATTACTAATACTATTATTTTCCTTCATTCTCATGGATATATGCATTCGAGAATAGTACCTTTTGCTAATTACAGAACTGGTACATTAGTTTTGTGTAATTTTCTTTTGCCCCCCCAAAAAAAAAGAAATATCGTGGCCCCACCTAGGCCTCCACATTGATGGAATGCTAGCTGCGCCACTGCTGTCAGGGGACACTTTTCAAAAAGCGTAGTGCGTAGAAGTAAAGGTATTCCACCCCATTAGGGGAGTAGTATTCTGCTTATAGTTTGTCTATTGTTTCCGTTTCATAAATTATTTCTATGCTGTCTCCACTTCTGGGACCCAGAAGTCAGTATCATAATTAGCTCTCCCACAGGTACATTATGGGGAAACTAGACTCTTACATTGTGGAATTTGCAAACGGAAAGTTTGCCCATTGTCATCAGTTCGTCTTACCATCCATTTCCAAAATATGGTCCTCTCTCCTATCATCTATGATTCACAACAACTACAGTCCATGTTCTTTGCATGGTAGACACATAGGCTGATGCTTTTCAGTCATGCTAACAAAAAAAATGTATTTTAGAAGATATTTATCAAAGCATTTATTGTTTCTCTGTATCAGAATGGATGTAAGGATAAAATATGAATTCTCTATATAACGTAGACTATACAAAATTATTTTAGGGTAATGTAATTTCTAGTAAATATGAACACGTTCCGTAGAGTAGAGGGCGTGTGAATTCAGAATTTTGAGTTTGTGTATGGTGTTCTCTTCGTAAATTCAAATGACTGAAAAATGATCACAGTGATTTCAGAATCAGAGATGCTAATAAACAAGTAAGAAATGCGCCGAAGTTTCTTCGGCGCAATCGAGTTTTCTGTACAGCGTATAATGCTGTATGAATCTCTCATCCACGGACTATGAAACTCTCAGCCGCGGCCCATGAAACTTTCAGCCACAACCCAGTGGTGGCCTGTTTCGTTGGCACCTATCTATAGCGGTGCCAGACGCACGATCATGGCTAACTTTAACCTCAAATAAAATAAAACCTACTGAGGCTAGAGGCCTGTAATTTGGTGTGTTTGATGATTGGAGGGTGGATGATCAACATATCAATTTGCAGCCCTCTAGCCTCAGCGTGCGGACGGACAGACAAAGTCATCTCAAGAGTTTCCTTTTACAGAAAACTAAAAATGATTAAAATTACCATAAATTTACCGGCACACTTTTTCCTGTTTCATTCTTGGGAGAATCACTTGTGAAGATACATTTCTGTTCATTCAGAAGGTAGAATTATAATCACAAAAGCAAAGAATCTGATTTAAGCAAGTTTTGAAGCTTCATGTAAGGCTAAGTGAAACCCGGCTTTGAGTACAGTTTTTATGTTTAAATTGTTACACGCCTTGTGTTGTTGTTTATGATATTGCTGTACGCCGCATAACTAATGCTCTTGACGGCAGCGCTTCTTGCACCTCTTTTGTATAAGTGGCACAGTGACAATCACAGTTGAAGTTGTCGTTCATGTAAGCTTCATCTGTTGTGTTGTGGATCATTTGAGTCAGTTGGTCAGTTGCAGTAGTGCAAGAATTTGTTACGTTTTTATATAGGAATTTGATTGTTTTCATGGAATGATCTTTCTTTCTGATTTTGAATCTTTAGAGTAAAAAAAATTATTTTTTTTTTTATAAATTACCCTTCCATAATTTATTTTTTCCTTTCAAGATCTGAATTTGACTGTTATCACCAAATTTTTTTTTTATAATATTCAGTTATTATTTTCCTTGACCATAATACATTTACTTTGATGTCATCTCTGAACAATTCTTTCCCTTCCTGTCCTTCAGGAATGGTGTTAATAGTCTCTCTCTCTCTCTCTCTCTCTCTCTCTCTCTCTCTCTCTCTCTCTCTCTCTCTCTCTCTCTCTCTCTCTCTCTCTCTCTCTCTCTCTAGAAAAAAAGAAGTATTTAGGGGTTCTTCCTTCCTTAGCACATCCTGCTAAGGCGAATAGGAAATGAATTTGCCCAAATGACTTGGTTGAAAACTATGCAGACGGATTGTTGTGTCTGACGTGGTAGAGGATATGACCCCTAAAGGACAATATTACACATAATAGCTTCTGGGGTGGAGAATAGGAGAGGGGGGGCGGGGAAGAGGAAGGTGTGGGTGGGTGGATGGGGCTATGACGCGTTGCCACCGAGCATCCTAAAGGAAAAGGTCAGATTTCAGAGAAGCGTACACACGGGCAAGTGCATTCCTGAAATAAGAACAAACATATTATGACCCATGCCACAGATGCTGCTGCTGCGCTGCAATCATCTGCTTTCATGGCAGGTTTTATTATTTTTCTTAAATTAGTTTCGGCATCTTGGCGTTAATTTCATTTGGGTTGAGTCAGACAACTTGCTTTCACTTTTGTGGATTTATTTGCCCTGCACATACCCACGTTGTTAGTAATATATATATTTGTGTTTACATGTATTTTTGGCTATTTTTTCGTATTTCTTTTTCATTCCACTTAAAATCTTATGATGTAGATGTAGTCTGTTGCTTGAAATTGGGAAGTTTATACGAATTTCAGGCATTTAGCACAAACTTTGTGAGTTGAGACAGAAACTCGGACATGTTGCTTGGAATTTATAGTCGATATAGAAATCCAGATAAGTTGTAATAGAATTCCGCAGTGATAGAAACTCCAGACAAGTTGCACAGAATTTAATTTCAATGGAGACCTCAGACAATGTTTTCATACAGAATGCAACAGACTACATAGAAATCCAGACAAGTTGGTACATAAACTCGGAGAAACTGCACAGACTTTACCAGTAGATGCAGAAAATACAGACAGGTGCGACAGGTTTTATCAGTGGACACAGAAGCCCAGACATGTGACACAGAATTTCTCAGTGGAGACAGAAACCCAAACAGGTTGCACAGAATTATCAGTGGATACAGGAACTCAGGTAAGTTGCACAGAATTTATCAGGGAGTACAGAAACCCAGACAAGTTGCACAGAATTTATCAGTGAGCTCAGAAACTCAGACAGGTTGAACAGAATACCGAACTCAGACAGGTTCTGCGGAGTTTAAGCGGTGACCCTTTAAGCCAAACAACCAAACTTAGCCTATTGACTCATCTGGATGCCTAAACCAAACTTCAGTGATCTGCCGGTGAGGGGGCGGGGTTTGAAGGACGTGGGAAAAGGGTTCAGGTACTAATTTTAGTCCTCCCCATGATCTTTTTATAGACGATCGATTGAGATCGGGTTATATTTAGAAGCAATGACGTGTGAGCGTCATCGAGGATTCTCGGAATTCTCTGGGATGGAGGTTCACTAGGAGATTGCATTTCGAAGTGTTCATTCTTCTTCTTCTTTTGTATTTTGGCGCGTTTAGCTTTCTGAAAGTGTTTTTGGGCTGTTGAGAAAATAATAAGGAAGGCTCGAAAACGTAATGAGGAAATTAGCAAAAGATGAATTTTTAAATATAATCAGAAAATGGATAAAAGTTAAAGATTTAAATATATGATTAGAAAATTAATCAAAGCTTGAGATTTGTAAATATGATTAGAAAATTAAGATGTTAGTTCACTGTTATCTAATGCTGATATAAAGAAACAACAGAATATGAACAGGTTTTGTTACTGACTCATTGTGCTTGCTTTTTTTTTTAATCAAACTTTTTTAGTGTGTTTTTTTCACTTAATCCTTGTTCTTGAGTCATCGAAATCAGAGACAGCATTCGTGTTCAGTGATCATGTATCTCTAGAAATTACCATGACTTTTTTGTTCTTGATTATTTGCTATGAAAAATTAGACTTCATTTAGCTAAACAAATGCTTTTCGAAATTATCCGCATCCAGATTATATATATGTATATATAAATAGAGACAAATTCCACGAGGAAGAGAGCTATTGGCGTACTGCAAGACCTTTCTTGGCCTCTTGTTCTTTTAGTTAGTAGACTGCAGGCAAAGGACAAGAAGTCAAAGGCATATAGTACTCATTGTCTCTTTCCTTCAGAATTTGTCTTTTATTTATATATTCATCACATTCCATATTTTTCGTGATTCAGTTATAAATTTACACACATACACACACACACACACACACACACATATATATATATATATATATATATATATATATATATATATATATATATATATATATATATATATAATAAACTATTCTCTTTTGCCTAAAAATGCGGATTTATCCTTCAGCCTACATGTGACAGTCAAGCAACTGCCGCCAAACAGCACCAAATGTTATTCTTATCCAAACTCCTGATGTTCCTTTTCCTTTTTTTTAAATTTTTCTTTCTCTCTTTATGACCTCATATCACTTACTCTCATTTCCGTCGCTCATTTCCATCTTGATATCATTTCCGATTCCGTTGGGGCAAAGGAGAGGAACGTTTGTGTTGAGAATATCTCTGCCCCTGCCCTTCCGGTGCCATCTTATCTGAAATTAAGATTTGTGTGGGGTTGTAGGCGCCCACGGACGAACGGAAGAGTGCCTGACGGATGCCCGGCAGTTACCACCGAGAGTGGATTTCATGCCTCGTGTGCTTTGGGGCTCTCTCTCTCTCTCTCTCTCTCTCTCTCTCTCTCTCTCTCTCTCTCTGTGCTTGTGTTGTAAGCGTAGCACTGAGAGTAGATTTCATGCCATGAGTGCTTGGAGTCTCTCTCTCTCTCTCTCTCTCTCTCTCTCTCTCTCTCTCTCTCTCTCTCTCTCTCTCTCTGTGTATTTGTAAGGTAGCACCAGATGGATTTATGCCATGAGTGCTTGGAGTCTCTCTCTCTCTCTCTCTCTCTCTCTCTCTCTCTCTGTGCTTGTTGTGTAAGCGTAGCACCGAGAGTGGATTTCATGCCATGAGTGCTTGGAGTCTCTCTCTCTCTCTCTCTCTCTCTCTCTCTCTTCTCTCTCTCTCTCTCTCTCTCTCTCTCTGTGTGTGTGTGTGTGTGTGTGTTGGTGTAAGCATAGCACCGAGAGTGGATTTCATGCCATGAGTGCTTGGAGTCTCTCTCTCTCTCTCTCTCTCTCTCTCTCTCTCTCTCTCTCTCTCTCTCTCTCTCTCTCTCTCTGTGTGTGTGTGTGTGCTTGTGGTGTAAGCGGCACGGCGCATGCCTCTCTAGGGAAGGGTCCCAATGGTGGATCCTAGGCCAAGAAGGGACGGTTTGATCTTCTTCGACCTGAGGCGGGAATTATGTATCTTGCTGTCATAGGAATAATAGTGGTCGTAGTTTGGGAGTTAGGAGAAAGAGACAGACAGATAGACAGAGAAAGACAGACAGAAAAAGTGAGGAGAGTAATGGAGGGAAGACTGCATAGCCTATTTTAAGGAGTCCAATGTTTTCTTGTAAAAGAGTGTTAAATCAAGTGTGTCTTATATACAGTATATATGTGTATATATATATATATATATATATATATATATATATATATAATAATAATAATATATATATATTTTATATATATACATATTACTTCAAAAACATAAAATTCATTGTGTATAAAGCTATTACTTCCACAGAGGACTTCAGTGATAAAGAAGGTTCAAAATAGAGGATTTTTACTTTGCTTTCAGGGTGGTTTGATGACCTCTTTCTTCAAGGAACCTTGAAGATGGAGGCAGACGAACCTCTGAACGCTTGGAAATACTGAATCCCCTCCTTTGAATCTTCCGTATCATTGATGTCCTTTGTGGATGTATATATATATATATATATATATATATATATATATATAGAGCATATATATATATATATATATATCTAGAGATATATATATAACCCTGTTGTATGTATGCATGTATGCTTATATACATTGTTTGAACTGTAAAGATCTTGTTTTGGCTCTTCACAACAAAGATTATTAATGCATTATTTATGGGTACCTCTCGGACATAAGAATGAAATGTATCGGGTTTCAAAGATTCTGCTCAAGAACAGAGAGAGGTTACCTCTCATTGCAAAACCTCCGCTGGTTACTATTACCGGGGTAAACCTCTGCAATCAAAGACAAATTGACCTCCCAGGTGTTGGCGGGCGGCAGAAGATTCAAAATCTGCCCGATCACAAGCGTTATCTACCCGATGAATGAAATGGTTACATATAAAAGGGGATTGTATAGCCCATGGCAACAACAGGTGTCCATAGATCTTGCATAGGAGCGCATACCAAACGCCTGCGTGATGGTCGTTGGTCATGCGACCACGCTGAGTGCGCACCATGAGCAGCTATTTTAGGTGGAGGTCTTTGTCCAGTGTGCATGCAAAATCGTCGGTATATTCATATGTCAGTCCTGATCTGCATATTATTTTTTTATATTTAAATTTCACTTTCGATAGGATCACTTCTTTTCGTGAATCACTCGCGGCCTGTCTCTGTTTCTGATTCATAGTAAGTCCTCTCTCTCTCTCTCTCTCTCTCT
>NC_089795.1:36975267-37025267 GCF_040412425.1 Macrobrachium rosenbergii
AGTTGAAATTTCTCTTTCTCTCTGTCTCCATCTCCTCTCTCTCATAATGATTTTGCTTTGTCTCGCATTTCGTTAATAGCCGGAGTTATTTCCGTCTTTCTCTCTCTCCCCTTCCTACTCCACACACACACTTGACTTTGATTCCATTTTTGTATTAGGCAAGTATTCCAGTCCCCCCCGCCGCCCCCCTGCCTTTCATGGTAACAGCAAATCTCTATTCCTTTTGCTTCTTTGCACGATTTTGCGAACTGTTGGTTTTTTTTATGCAATAACTGCTTCTAATAAAAATTTACCTTATAATTTTCCCTCATATTGCCGTTAAATGATTTACTAAGTAAATTTTTTTTATTTCCTCTTATCATTTCATATTGATTGATAGCATTCATTAGAATAATAATTATATACCTTCGGTCTTCCTTTAAGGTCTTTGTATATCGTTTGGGATTCCAGCTTATATCTCGGCTCACGTTTGGTAGATCATGGATCGTTCCCGACCTGCTTCCCTCCAGCATCTGCTGAGATCAAGGTAAAGGGTGTGGGGGCAGCAGTCTCGCCCCCTGAGACTCGATAATACGACGATCATGTAGCCCAGTCTGCAACGTCTGTGAACTGACAGTTTTAGTTTTCTGTAAAAGAAAACTATTGTGCCGGCTTTGTCTGTCCGTCCGCCCTCAGATCTTAAAAACTACTGAGGCTAGAGGGCTGCAAATTCTTATGTTGATCTTCCACCCTCCAGTCATCAAACATTCCAAATTGCAGCCCTCTAGCATCAGTAGTTTTTATTTTGTTTAAGGTTAAAGTTAGCCATAATGGTGCATCTGGCAACGATGTAGGACATGCCACCACCGGGCCGCGGCTCATACAGCATTATACCGAGGCCACTGAAAGATAGAAGAGTATTCTTCCTCGAGAAATTTCTCTTCGTTAGATTTCTAGAACAGTGAAATGTACTAGAATATTGCATCTTGATTTACATATCTGAAGCTACATATTCAGGATTACGTCAGGGAAATTTATGATGTTTTTTTGCTATTGATTATTCACATTTTTAATGTGTATATATACATATGTATATATATTTATATATATAATATATATATATATATATATATGTGGGTATGTGTGCGTGTGAGTTTGTATGTATGTATGAATACCATTAATGCAAATGCCTGAAAACCTGTTACTCTCCAACAGCAGTGCTCACGTATGTCAGTGAAAAAAATTGACCCGTATGCTCCAATTGCAAACACTTACGTGCATCTTCTTTACAATTTGAGCAAAATCTAACGTTTGGTTACTGTAATAACTATGAAAAAGCAACAATAACTTTTTTGGGTTCTCTATTTTCAACACCGCAAACATGGATCACATATAACGAGATGACTGAAATAATCAATCGCATAAATGTATAAAAACTTTCTGCGAAACTTGACATTTATCCTACCATAATAATAACTGTTTTACCATTAACCTTATAGCAAAAGTACAGCATCCGCATCACCTACAGAGAGACATGAAATGAGGGAAAAAATCAAACTACATTCTGGAATGAAGAGAATCAAGGTACGTGGTGTGAAATGGAATGGGAGGCCTGGTGTGGAGCTTCGGGATCGTCCCAATTATGGGTGTACAAAGAAACTCGTGAAGAAAAAGGAATATATTTCTACGGTAGTTAAACGCGATATGAAAAGTTAGTGCTGTCGCAGTATGATGTGATAAAACTGTTGATGTGTATATTATATGTTTATGTTTATATATATACATATATATATATACATGTAGATATACATATATACTTACATATATATGTATAAACATGCATATATATGTACATATGGGTACACATACATATATACATATGTATGTATAAACACACACACATACATATGTATATATGTATGTATGTTTATACATATATAAATATATACGCACACACATATAATATATGTATTTATATACAGTATATATATATATATATATATATATATATATATATATATATATATATATATATATATACATATATATATAAGCAGTACATATCAACAGTTTTATCACTTCACATTGCGTCATTACTAACTTTTCTTATTGTGTTTAACTACCGTGGAAGTATATTCTTTTTTATTTACGAATTTCTTTGTGCACCCATTAATTGGGAAGATCCCGGTATCCACACCAGGGCTCCCATTCCATTCCACACCACGTAAAAACGAATTTCTCCAATTTCCTTCATTCTGGTATGTTATTGTCCTTTGATTCTTTCCCTTATTGCACGTCTCTCTGTTTATCTTCATACTGAATATTGTGATAGTAACGCTGGCAATTCCTTGGAACATCCTACTGAAGGATTAGATGCGAGATACATCCTCAGAGGTGACCTGCACCAATAGTGTCCTACCAGGGCGAACCAGTCGAATGTTATCACTTGGATGCTTGTTAGGACGGAGATCGGGATCCTTTCATTTATATAAAAGGAATCCCATACATAGCGAAGACAACAGAACTGCGGATATAATGAATGGAAACTGTCGCCACAGCATGAGCTTATTGTGTTACTACAAATACGAAAGCTATATTCTACAGATCTACCCTTGCATACGGCACAATACCCGCTAGAGTCTGTTCCATGACATTCCCGCACATAAGGTTGATAAACTGTCGTCATAGCAACTATGATTCATCCATACTTGGAGACCTTTACGTTAGGTAACATGAATAGTCTTTACTTACGCATCTTACTCAGTTACTTTAATTGTTCCAGGTTGGTTTAAAGAAAATGAAAGTAAAGAATAAGCGTTTATTTTCAAAATATCGTTTATAGCTATACAAATAATCTGAGAGAATATTTATTTTCATTCATAAGCTGTTTACCCTAAGAAAGGTTGGTTTCACAGAAAAATAACAATTGTGGCCACTTCCAGATTGCGGTTAAGGAACAAGTATTTTAAGCATCTTCAACTAGAACATACTTTTAGGAAGTAGAGTTTCTTATCTTTATCTTCACCTTAAGAAGATGAAGGACCAATAAAAATGGTTGATTCTTTTGTTTACAATTAGCCTTCATTGTATAAGAAAATGGTGAAGGGAGATTGAGACGGCCTGAGCG
Organism: Macrobrachium rosenbergii; assembly: GCF_040412425.1. Taxonomy (NCBI): domain Eukaryota; kingdom Metazoa; phylum Arthropoda; class Malacostraca; order Decapoda; family Palaemonidae; genus Macrobrachium; species Macrobrachium rosenbergii. The sequence continues at coordinate 36,978,374 of NC_089795.1, forward strand.
ATTGAATTGCACCATCTTAGGAAGAACAGAACGTGATAGAGTCAGGTGGGCTTCACTGGACACTAGAAGAGTTGGGAAGATCTAGTCCTGCTCGCATTAGAACTATGAGACGGGAGGTTGGTGAGATTTGTGGAATTGAAAGCTCAGGAAAGACATGAGTGGGAGAATTTCACAGGGGCCATTAGCATCACACTACATTGGAGGTGATGATGATGATGATTATGATATATGATAGTCTGATGCTTGACTTACAACATATCAGCAGGTTTTCGATGGTATAAAGGCTTGCTACCTTTGGATTCAGAGCGATAGTGTCATTATATCTAATGAAGATGCTGCTGATAAGATAGAAAACATATTACCCATCTTTATCCAGAACAGTAAGACCAGTATGAAAGTCATCCTCAGAAGAAAGAAGAATAAGGCTCACAGATCTCTGCAGTTGTACTGAGGACGCGTACCTTGTAAAAGAGCGCACCTGTTTCTCGAAAGCAGGTTCGGCAGCCAAGGGGAGTAAGTGTTTCTTGAAGTTCTTGTACTTGTTTACTCGTAAGCCCTTACTATTGATTTGTAAAAGGAGTTGGAATTAACTGAAGTCTAAGGTCAGTGAGGTAAGAGAAAAATTAATCTTGGTAGTGATTAACATGATGCTATTCACAGTGCTTACAAGATTGATAAAAAAACCGGCTAATTTTTAGTTGAAGCAAAGTCAACAGCAAAGAATGTTTGAATGCCCATTCTGAATAATCATATCTTCTCTGGTTTACAGTTTGCTTTTGCAGTGGCCTGGTTACTTGTAAAATATTTTATTATATTTTTAGTTTTGAACAGAAATTCATAGATTCTGGTCATAAAGTTCGTCTGACTTGTGTATAGTTTGGCGTTGCTTTTGGCCCCATTAATGTGAGGTCCTTGATAACAAACCCTCACAAATGGAAGTTTGGGGAGTATGTCTTAGTATTGCCAGTGTACAAGGACCGGAGATTTTGGCGAATTCTTAAGATTAAAAATACAAGGTAAAAGCATTGAATAGCTGTTATTTTTTCTTTTGTCTATCACAGTCATCCTATTCGACTGGGTGGTTTTTATGGGTTCCGGGTTGCATCCTGCCTCCTTAGGAGTCCATCACTTTTCTCACTATGTGCGCTGTTTCTAAAAGGACGCTTTTCTGCTTGAGTCCTGGAGCTACTTCGGCTTCTAGTTTTTCCAGGTTCCTTTTCAGGGATCTTGGGATCGTGCCTAGTGTTCCTATGATTATGGGTACAATTTCCACTGGCATATCGTAAATCTTTCTTATTTCTATTTTCAGGTCTTGATACTTATCAATTTTTTTCTTTCTTTCTCATCTGCTCTGGTGTCCCATGGTATTGCGACATCAATGAGTGATACTTTCTTCTTGATCTTGTCAATCAGCGTCAAGTCTGGTCTATTGGCGCGTATCACCCTATCTATTCTGATACCATAGTCCCAGAGGATCTTTGCCTGATCGTTTTCTGTCACCCCCGCAGGTTGATGTTCGCACCACTTATTACTGCAAGCTAGCTGGTGTTTCTTGCACATGCTCCAGTGGAGGGCTTTTGCTACTGAATCATGCCTCTTTTTGTACTGGTTTTATGCAAGCGCCGGACATTCGCTTGCTATGTGGTTTATGGTCTCGTCTTTCATATTGCACTTCCTGCATATGGGTGAGATGTTATTTCCATCTATTGTTCTTTGAGCATATCTTGTTCCTAGGGCCTGATCTTGTACCGCTGTTAGCATTCCTTCTTTTTCCTTCTTGAGTTCTCCCCTGTGTAGCCATTGCCATGTTTCATTGCTGGCCAGTTCTTTAGTCTGTCTCATGTACTGTCCGTCCATTTGTTTGCTGTGCCATTCCTGTGTTCTATTTTTCAGTCTCCTGTCTCTGTATATTTCTGGGTCTTTGACTACTTTTATCAGTCCTTCTTCCCATGCCCTCCTTAGCCACTCGTCTTCACTGGTTTTCAGACATTGCCCCAGTGCTCTGCTCTCGATGTTGACGCAGTCTTCTATGCTTAGTAGACCTCTCTCTCCTTCCTTTCGTGTTATGTATAATCTGTCTGTATTTGCTCTTGGTTGTAGTGCTTTGTGTATTGTCATGTGTTTCCTAGTTTTCTGGTCTATACTCAACTACTCCTGTGCTGTATCTGATTACTGGTACTGCCCTTGTGTTTATGGCTTTCATATGTTTCTGGCGTTGAGTTTTGACTTGAGTATCGCCTTAAGTCTCTGCATGTATTCTTTCCTGATCGTGTCCTTCATCTCCTGGTGTTTTATATCATCTTCTATTATTCCCAGGTATTTGTATCCTGTCTCATCTGTGTGTTTGATGCTATTCCCGTCTGGTAGCTTTTTTGCCACTTTCCCTTTTTGTATGTTGACCGAGGCGCATTTTATTCAGAAGATGAACCCTATTCATATGGAACAAGCCCACAGGTGCCATTGATTTGAAATTCAAGCTTCCAAAGTGATGGGGCCAGTAACATGGAAATCAGCTAAGGATGAAACCGGAAAACAAGACCTCTCGGTAAAGAGCATAGATTGCCAAGGCTCCCAACGACCTTCCCTGTTAACAAAGACTGTGTGAAACTTATCTTTGACCATTGACCTTTCGGCCATCTCGCATTCTCTAGGTACTTATAATTGGATGCAAACACCATTTCCTATGAGTTCCGCTATTATACTGATAACTGATATAAACTTGACTGTGATGTTGCCTTTACACTTGGAATTATCAGAATTGGAAAACTTTACACTTGGAGTGATCAGACTTGGAAAAATTTACACTTGGAATGATCAGACTTGGAAAACTTTACACTTGGAATGATCAGACTTGGAAAATTTTATACTTGGAGTGATCAGACTTGGAAAACTTTACACTTGGAATGATCAGACTTGGAAAATTTTATACTTGGAGTGATCAGACTTGGAAAACTTTACACTTGGAATGATCAAACTTGGAAAACCTTACACTTGGAGTGATCAGACTTGGAAAACTTTACACTTGGAGTGGTCATACTTGGAAAACTTCATACTTGGAGTGATCAGACTTGGAAAACTTCATACTTGGCGTGATCAGACTGGGAAAACTTTACACTTGGAATGACCAGACTTGGAAAACTTTACACTTGGATTGATCAGTCTTGGAAAACTTCACACTTGGAGTGATCAGACTTGGAAAACTTTACACTTGGAGCGACAGACTTGGAAAACTTTACACTTGGAGTGATCAGACTTGGAAAACTTTATAACTTGGAATGATCAGACTTGGAAAACTTTACACCTGGAATGGTAATCAGATTTGGAAAATGTTAGTTATTATGGTTATACTGATGCAATTTATCAACACAAAGTGATGCCCCGAATATCTTCAAGTCGCTCAGCATTTACTCTGTAAACCCTTGTCTTTTATAACGTGAGGGTTGATTTGCCTGGCAACAATTAGACAACTTTGGGATGATTTTATCCCTGAGTTAATCAGCTTGAGAAGGTCATCAAATAGATGTATAGGCCATTTTTAATCAAGATCGTTGACCCTTTCTGACAGACACTTTCTTCACCGATGTTCGGCTCTGCTGAGTGACGAACAGCTGTAATGGCTGGTCCTGGAAGGATAGAAAATGCATATAGTGAAGTTTTTGTGGATAGTTTGGTAACAGGATAGGAAAATTGGATTGTTTTTCAATGGACATGAACAAGTATTTTTTTGTGGTGCACTTTACTAATCATAAACTACGTTAGCCTATGGCTGTTAATTTCAGTTTGAAAGCAGTTTGTGCAAGTAGTCAAGTGTTTAAAAAATATGGCTAATTGATATACTTTGATATGCTACTGTACTTCATGATCATGCCCCCTCTCACACCATTTTCTGATTTTATTAAAAGAAAATACATATAATTTCACCACAAAGTAAGTCATAAATATGACTCTATCTGAAAGAAATGCAGTATATGATCAGAAAACGAGTATTATAAACTTTCACCAAACAAGCTATGAAGAGGCCATTCTTCATCACATTGTTGAAATACCATTTACATCAGGGGCTATTTTCAGCAGAGTGACTCCATATAGCATGAGCTGCGCTGCCATGCCCTAGCCTGAGATGCGCTGCCTTGCCCTTTTCAGATAATTAGGTAATTTACAGAATATTCAGAGTATGGGCACGTAAAACGTTTTTCTTAATTTTGGGTTGACGTGATGTGATCAAATAGTTATATCATCACTCAGACGTTCCCGTCAAATAAGCTTTTTTATTCTTCGGCATTTCCCCTCTGTACTTATTTAAACAATGTTCTAGCTGTTTTAGTTTTCTGTAAAAGAAAACTACTGTGCCGGCTTTGTGTGTCCGTCCGCACTGTATTCTGTCCGCACTTTTTCTGTCCGCCCGCAGATCTTAAAAACTACTGATGCTAGATGGCTGCAAATTGGTGCTGATCATCCACCCTCCAGTCATCAAACATACCAAATTACAGCCCTCTAGTCTCAGTAGTTTTTATTTTATTTAAGGTTAAAGTTAGCCATAAACGTGCCTTTGGTAACGATATAGGATAGGCCACCGCCCGGCCGTGGTTATAGTTTCATGGGTCGTGGCTCATACTGCATTATACCGAGACCACCGTTGGGCTTGATTATACGCTGCAGCGGGTGTACAGAAAACTCGATTGCGCCGAAGAAACTTCGGCGCACATTTTATTGTTTTTTTTTTTTATTTTCAAGAGGTTGGATTTATTGTTACTAAAGAATTTTAATATTAAACGAAGAAACTTGTGTGTATATACAGAACATATCATTTGTTGATACTTATGCTGGTTTGTCATAATGCAAAAATTCTCTTAGTATTTAAGTATTTATAAAGCTGCAGAAATAGTACGAGGAATTCAAACTCGAATATTCTGAAGGTCAGATATATTTAGCACTGAGATAACACGAATGAAAATCCCCATGTGAATGAAAAATTAGTATTGAACTTTTGTTGAGGTGAATGCTTACGTATAGGTTTGAGTCATACCATTCAAGTCGTTGTAGTGACCTTTTGCAGAACACTTTAAAGATTTATAAGCAGTCTTTATTATAGTCGTGTGCTAATTAGCTCCGTGACATCGCCTGTTGAGTTTGCAACTGTGCAAACGTACTTTCTGAGCCAGAATTGTTGTATATTGTACATCACGCCCATTTTACTTATGTTTTATTTTCATATAATCTCAGATACATTTTCTTATTTTAATTTTTCTAAGACTGGTTTGTTTTCAAGATTTGCCAAATTCTCGATCACCTGGATTTGTAAACAGTTGCAGCGTTCAGTTTACGTATTTGCCTCCAATTTAGAGAATTTAATAATATTTCCTAACGTTAGCCCTCTCCTCTATCACGTTTTATTTTCATTATGAATTTAGCCGTAACTTAAATTGTCAGTCTGCACATATTCATAATGAATTTAACCTGTTTTCAGTCTGTGTTCACGTAATGATTTAATCCGGCATTTGTACGCGATCTCCGAACCAATCTCATCATCCTTTCATCCGCATCAAAGTCAGTCAACTGCGATGCCATCTATTGCCAGTTTTGTCGTCCTTTCTGCGCTGAGTTTGCAGCGCCCCTGAATATCTTTCATTGTTTTCGCCTGCTTTCCCTTCGCTTCTCTTCCTTCATTCTGTCAATTTCTCTCTTCTCTCCTAGTTACATCTCGTCCTCTTAGTCCATTTTATTTATTCAGCCACTTGCCCTCTCTCTCTCTCTCTCTCTCTCTCTCTCTCTCTCTCTCTCTCTCTCTCTCTCTCTCTCTCTCTCTCTCTCTCATCCTCTTAACATCACATACAAATTGACGTTCTTTCCTTGAGGCCTGGGGCCCATCTCCACTCCCGTCCTCCACACACTTTTATCGCTCCCTCTTATATCTCTTGTTTCGTTCTCATCCCCTCCTCCTCTCGTTCGTTCCCCAAGGATCTCTCTCTCTCTCTCTCTCTCTCTCTCTCTCTCTCTCTCTCTCTCTCTCTCTCTCTTAATGTCTTTTACGTTAGTTTGGTCCCTTTCCACTTTACTGCTTCGTTGTTTGGTATCGCTTCTTCGTTGCTCCTGTGATTTCTGATATGATTATTCGTCTGCTAAGTTACTTTCTCTTTTTTTAAATGTTTTGTGTCATTTCTGTTTCACTTTTCAATCATGAGTCATTATTATCGTTTCCAATCGATGGTTTTTTTTTTCATTTGCGTAGTCATGACGGAAGTAAAGACCTTATGCCTCTATCTTTTAACATGGTCTACGACTAATATTGTTGTAACATCAATTAGTTACATGAATAAATCAGTTAGTCGAGGCCAAATCTTATCGTTTGGCTTCTTATATAAATTCATGCTTTTGTTTTTTATCTTTAAACTTTGGCTCCAGAGTTAAAATATCTTATAACAGTATTTTTTACAGCTTCTTGTAGATATTATTATTATAAAACACTCAAGAAGTGATGTGGTTATAGTTTCAAATTCATGGAAATAGCGGCAACTAGATGTTAAACTCTTAAGAGGTAACGATAATTATAATTACAAAATCAGGAAATAATAATGATGATAGTCACAGGTTGATAAACAGTGTAGATTACAGTTACCAAGAAATAATAGTGATTTTGGCTACAGAACATAGTAACCATAATAATAATAGTTACAAAACAGTAACAAAAGGAAGAGATAATATTGAAAAAATACACAGAAATCTTAATGGAATTGTAATATAGTTAAAACTAAAATAGATAAATCGTAATGATATTAGTTACAAACATTTTAGTAGTATTGGTAGTGACAGTTACAAAACTCGAAGAGATAACTGAAATTATTTACAAATCTGTAAGAAATAGTGGCGTTCATCGCCACAACTCTCAAATAAATAACGATTTGTGACTGAAAACCGTCCGGACAGAACGACCCTCACGAAATCTATGAAAGGAAAGTCGATGTCATATGGTATATGATCCCTCAAGGGGTGGGGTTGGGGGGGATGGAAAGAAAGGGACTCCCAGCCCTTTGAGAGTCGATTGCATAATGCTCCAATGAGGATGTTGAAAACAATGAGGACCAACAATGAAATTATTTCCACAAAATTTGTCCTTCCCATTGCGCAACTGGTTGCTGTTGTAAGAAGGCTTGGAAGGGACTTTTACCCTCTCTCTCTCTCTCTCTCTCTCTCTCTCTCTCTCTCTCTCTCTCTCTCTCTCTCTCTCTCTCTCTCTCTCTCTCTGTTTAACGAATCAGGGAATTTGCCGTGCACAAGGTTTACTTATCATCCAAAAGATTTTTAAAATATAAACCGCTGAACATCATTCGAATGATAATTGTGTAAAGAATGTTTGGTGAATTGTAAAATGAATTTTTCGTTGAAAATTCCGATGTGGAACAGGTTTGGGAGAGAAAGACCACTTTATTATAGTACAATGGCCAATATATGGCCTGAAGCAACCTCTGACATTACAGCAGACATGAAACAAAAGGGAATTCATTTTTTTTTTTTTTAAATTCTCCCTCTTTTCTTCTTAGATTTATACTTAAGAATATTGTATATGTGTGATGACATTAGGAAAGAATGGATTTCTCTCAGTGTCCTGCTTTTATGGCTTTGTTATTTCATTCTTGTATGTAATTAGATCATGATGAAGAGTTCAGCACTTGAATTTCGTGGCCTTGTTAAAAAAGACATTAGTTACATCTCCAACTTTCCTCTGAAACAATAGAACAGATTCAGTCCCTTTTAGTGTTATGATACTGGACGCTGGAACTTCATGGAAGGGACGGCATGGATCCACAAATTCTAATTTTAAGTACAGTTTACGATTTTCCTTAGTGATTTGTTAAGCATTATCACTTTCTATTATATTAATCTGCCTTTTCCATTTCTCTTATGAGTCTACCAAAAGATTATTAAATCAGTATTTTCTTGGTTACGTTAATCATTCTTTCTACTAAAATGATTAATTGTGGCATGTTTTCCATCAACCTTTTCACTGCTATTTCCCACAAGTATTCTCTAATTGATCAAGGGGTTAAATCCTGTCTGTGAGAAAGGAAACTCACTTGTCTCAAATTCATATCCCGTAAATTCATGAATTACAACGATTTTATGAAGGTGATATGATTAGAGTGTTAATGAATGGCTCGAATCACCAACACTAACGGCCATATTTGTAAGGCCATGGGCTTCCTTGTAATCATGGGGAGGAAAATAAACAATGGTAATTGGAGTACCCATTGCAGGGACATAAATGGACACAGCCCGATCGAACAATACTTTTTTTTTTTTTTTTTTTGCAAGGGGGTGGGTGGGTAAGACTTATGGCCTCAATGAAAGATGGCGGAAATGTCATGAATGTTAATGATTGTTTCCACGAGTAAAGACGTTAGTATGTTTTCCGGTACCAAAAGAAAATTGCATTCTTATTGGAATATATTCATAAAAGAGGTTTATGATGAGTGAAAATAATATCAGAGCTATGCATAGCAGAGACCTACCAAAGGGGGACTTATTCTTTCTGTGGCTCAAGGGAAGCAATTAAGAGGCCTGATGAGTAATTAAGGTATCAATTTAATCAGAGTAGATTTACAGTTTCAACTCGAAGATGGTTATATAAGGGAAGACTAGAATTAGACGGGAAACTTGCGGGAGGAAAAATCATTTAAGGTAATTGAAGGTAAGTGAAGCCAAGGAACAAGGTTTTGGAAGGATAATAACCGAAATTCTTCTTTAATTGGAAAAAGAATTGGATGACACAGTTCATAAGCTCTAAACTACGAAGGGTTGCTGCAATACAACTGTATGTGTGTGTGTGTTTATGTTTGTGTGTGCGTGTGTATGAGAGAGAGAGAGAGAGAGAGAGAGAGACTGTCATTCCGTACCCATGAACAAGTCAAAATCATTTTGAGTTCTCTCTCGTTATTTCTTGCCCTAGTGGATTTTCACAAAGTTCTGTGAGATGATCTTCAAAAATACATGATGTAAATTAGTTTTTATTATTCTAAGAATGTAAAGGGCCAAGACTGAGTTAATATTATTTCTTCGTGAAGGAATCATAACGTGTATTAGGTTTGTCGAAGATAAAAAAAATCCAATTTATTAATTTGGTTACTCGCGTTTTTAAAGAGATTCGTAGGTTCGATGACAAATCCAATTGCTCACAATCGTTACTGAACATCGGATGATTCTTTGTGCCCCCAGTGAACTCAGCCGTTCCCATTATCCCAGTATTTTGTGGTTTTGCAATGAATGGGGTTTTATAACTTTCTTTGCAGCGCCCGTTCAGTCCCTAGCTGCAACCCCTTTCATTCCTTTTACTGTACCTCCGTTCATATACTCTTCCTTCCATCTTACTTTCCACCCTCTCCTAACGATTGTTTCATAGTGCAACTGCTTTGAGGTTTTCTTCTTGTTACACCATTAAAACCTTTTCTCTCAATTTCTTTTTTCACCGCTGAATGACTTCATAGGTCCCAGTGCTTGGCCTTTGGCCTAAATTATTTATTCCATTTCCTATAATGAAATGGGAAACCTGATCTTGTGCTTTATTTTGTGTCATGGGTAATTTATGCAGTTTCACTTTGCGTCATAGGAAATGCATGCATTATTGTTTTGCGTCATTGGAAGTGGATGCATTGTCATTCTACATCATGGGGAACGCAATGCATTTTCATAGTACTTGAAATGCATGAATTATATTTCTGTGTCGTGGGCAGTGCATGCCGTATCATTCTCCGTCTGGTGAAATGCTCTCATTATCATTCTGAGTCATTGTATGTATATATATATATATATATATATATATATATATATATATATATATATATATATATATATATATATATATATATATATAATTTCAATCTGCGTCATATGAAATGCGCATTTAACTTATGTATCTTGGAAAATGCACGCATTGTATTTTGCGCATTGGGAGATGCAAGCATTATCTTTCTGCATCATGGGAAAGGTTGTTTCAGCATTTTGCGTCCTGGGAAATGCGCGCATTGTCATGCTGTCAGAGGGAATGTATACATTTGATTTGGCGTCGTGAGGAATACCCTCATCAATCTGCGTCATGGAATAGCCCGTGTTTGCGTTCTGCGTCGTGATAAGTAGACGCATTTTCATTTTCCGTCGTGGGAAATTTAACATATCTTTATTCTGCGCGATGGGAAATTCGGGTATTATCACGTCGAGGGAAATGCATGTGCAATTTTGCAATAAAAAAAGAAAAATGAAAGTTTATCCTGTAACGAGGTGCATCTGATTGTAAATTAATTTCCTTGGCTGCCTTTCTGCGTGTGTGTGTGTGTGTGTGTGTGTGTGTGTGTGTGTGCGCGCGCGCGCCCACTAACCTCCTCCTTCCCCTCCCCTCTCCTCCACTTCCCAACACCATCCCCTCCCCCTCTTCTCTCCCCTACCATCCCCTTCCTCCTTCCCCTCTCCTCCCCCTCCTCCTTTCCAATCCCTGTCCAGAAATTTTCAACATTAAATGACCCCGCATTGTATAATAAAGGATTTTTGGCGGAGCTTTATTATTTTCGTTTCGAAATGGACTCAGTGGGTAATTCTAGAACAACAGCAGGCACTACTGGTGATGGTCCAGAACTGCCATTGGCATCAGCACTGGTTCAAAACCCATCAGCAGCTGCTCCTGCACCTGCACCAAGATATGGTCAGTTGTTTGTCTATGACCGGAAGGTAAACGGGACTGGTGCTGCCTGTAGACTTTTACTGACTATCATTATTAGGGTTAATTTAGCTGTGGGTATGGGTATGGGTATAGTATGCATATGGGTATGAGCATGGTACACATACGGGTATGGGCATGGGCATGGGTATGGGAATGGTATGGTATGGATATGGAATGGGTATGGGTATGGGTTATTGTAAGGATATGGGTATTGGTATGGGTATGGGCATAGGTATGGGTATGGTACAGATATGGGTATGGTGTGGATATGGGTATGGGTATGATACAGATATGGGTAAGAGGATGGGTATGGTACGGATATGGGAACTAGCAAATGCGAGCGATAGTGAGCATCTGCTAGTCCGATTTTAAAAGGCTACTCTATTATTAAGTAGGACAATCGACAGAATATTACGATTCACGGCCGGATGACGTTGGAAAGATCGCGCCACGAAGGAAAGATGTGGAATCAGCAAGCTGGGGAAAATACTGAGTTCCCAAAAACCGATATGGTTTGGACCTGTGATGAGAATAGATGGGGAACAGAGAAGCTGTTGGAAAGCCCAGGAAATCATGGAGAAAGGGGACAGATGAAGACGTAGACCTGATAGGAGACAGGCAGAAAGAGCACAGGACAGAGAAGAACTGAGAAAACTCAATTCACGTACCCTATTTAAAAGGAAAGGCTGACGTCAAAATGTGTAGTGATGACGATAATACCTTAGTGATTCGGGGAACGTTGAAGCCATTTAAATCAACCTTAATAAGTAAAAAAGCTATTACGTTAAGTATATCCATAAAAAATGTTTAATTCTGTGAGTTTAAAAGCTTTAGCAATCTGGCCATCGGATTAATATTTTTTTTTTACCATTTTTCCCAATAGGTAAAAGATAATGTCACAAGAGAGTGTGGGAGATCTTGAGTGCTTACGGAAATTGTCTGTAAAAAGCGTCACTGTTTTAGAAATAAAAGCTTCTTGTCGTTTATCTGAGACACTGGACAGTTGTGCAAATCAGCATTACCCAATTCCAGGAATGTTGCTTCAAGACGTCATACCAACTTCTTCTTCTGGTCAGTTATAGACGATTTCGTGCAGACAGTCACCGATGAAGGACATTTGCTATACGCTTTCTCTCCTCCCACCACTCTCGCTCTCTTTCAGTCTGTTCACCTGTCTGCTCGAGACAGACTGGGAAAGCCTAGAAAGATTAGTCTTCGGTTGTCTTTCCTTCACATGTACGTACCTTACTGTCTGACCACCCGTCTGTCTGTCTGTCTGTCTGTGTACGTCCAATGGCATCTTGTTTATTTTCGTTTCTGCGAGGGTATATAGTTATATCTCTCCCAATAAACTTGGCAATCAATCTTGCAAGATTTAACGTATTAATAGCTTTCGTATCGGATACTGACAGTGGGTTGATGAAATGGTGTGTGTGTTTGTGTGTGTGTGTATGTGTGCGGGGCTGGAGAGCAAATGCATTGTGAGAAATTCGATCGCGCCGTGTACCAGGAATATCGTAGCATGTGAAGGAAACGTTATAAGAAAATGACTGTCTTTACTTGGTTGTAATGTCCAGGGGTTTTGTTGTTTTCTAAAAGAGAGAGAGAGAGAGAGAGAGAGAGAGAGAGAGAGAGAGAGAGAGAGAGACGAGATTAAGTAGACATCTAGAAACTTGCACGTAAATACTGGCATGCATCCAAAAACAACATTTGTTTGTATACGTGTATACTCCAAGAACTCCAAGAAACAATACGTCAGGGTACAGCAATTATGGTAGACCGTGAGGTGTCTGACATAAGCAAAACTTCACTAAAGTATAGCACTTTGAAGCTCTATTAATTAATAACAAAGTTATTAATGCCCACTTTTAACCTTAATAGAATTTAAAATTATGCCTTCCTACATTGCTGTGTCGCAGCAGCAGTCGTTTGTGATATGATTTGTAGTACTATCACAAATGACTGCTGCTGGGTGTATCAGCTAGATGGCCAGGTTTCCAAGATGTAGCACTTGATTACCACCTGATTGTATAGTTATGTCATTAGGCTGTTATTAAGGACGACGAGATGCAGTTAATCTTGGAATAACTGAAGGACGAGGATTGACTCGAGTAACCCTTAGGACTGCACCCTTTACCCAAAAGTTAACGGAATGCCCGGACGTGAAAAAACAGAAATCAGAAAGTATAACAGTTACAAACAGGTATATAAATCAACACACCCACAAAATATAAGCACAAAAAGAGGAGAGCGTGTTGGGAAAACAAAAGTAATGGGGTATGGAGATTCAGAGTAATAGAGCTGCTTCTCTTATGCTGGAGTGCTTTAGGCTGAGCAGTGCTTCCAAGAAGCCCATTGCAGATTCACAGTGGGAGAACTGAAAAACGCCTAGTTGTGGCTCAGGCACTAGGGTGCTGATGGGGTACTCTGCCAAAATATGACATGTGGAAAATTGGAAATGGCCCGGAAGGATGTCTGCCATTGATGGTGTAAGTTGCAGTTATTGCTTTTGGGATAAGAAAACCAACGCACGCTGCTCAGGCTTTTATAAAAATATAAAGATCGGATGATGAGAAACCTTTTTCCTTCCTTGTCGAGTCTTTTTCTGTAAAGTTCGACTGGGAGAGCATTATGGAAAGGCGTTCAGGAAGACTGGTAGTAGCTTTAACCGCCTTCATGGATCTGCAATTGTTCCGGTCAGATATTCTTTCTCGTGCTGTTGTCAGACTTGCTCCAGCTAGTTCTCCACTTATATGTGGTAGATGCTTTCTCTTTGTTAACTTAAAAATTTAAATGTGCTCTATGAGGACACCAGGTAAATTAATCTGTCAGAGTAATTTTAATTCAACTACAACCGTATTTGCAAAATAGATTTTAAACTAAACGCTAGTTGTTTCATCGGTATTTGTTTTCGAAAAAACGACTAATGAACATATTTAAAACTATGTAATCTTATGATTTCCGAGTTTCCTTGAGTTTCAGGTATAAGATGTATCATATTTTATTTTCGCTATGTTTTTCTGGTCAGTTGGAGACTAATTGATTTTGTTGTTGGTTTGCAATAATTTTTTTAAGTCGATGTGATAAACATTTATCTGTATGTCCATTACCCGCTTATATTAGTTTAGTTTGATTTAAACTGTGTTTGTTTTAAGCGGTAATCTTGACATTAGTCGTCTTTTCCGGCAGTCCAGTCTCTGAGAAATCTATCTTCACAAGTGCTTGATGGACTGGATGGACTAATTCACGCTTTCCTTAAAACATCATCGAAACGACCGTATTGAGATATCCTTGTTTTACCAGATACTCATTTCTTCTATATATTTCGCTGAGAACTTTATCCATGACACGAATCTTTCTTTCTACGCTGATTATAACGATCTTTCTTTCTATGCTGATTATAATGGATCTTGTTTATATTTTAGTGTACACATACCGTCAGGTTTCCGTAGGGGGATAGTGTCGTCAATGCACCTCACGTGGTGCACTGTAGGCACTGCTTAAGAATCTTTGCAGCGTCCCTTCGAACCCTAGCTGCAACTCTTTCATTCCTTTTACTGTACCTGCGTTAATATTCTCTTTCTTCCATCTCACTTTCCACCCTCTCTAATACCCGTTGCACAGTGCAACTGCGAGGTTCCCCTCCTGTTGCACCTTTCAGACCTTCTTAATGTCAATTTCCCTTTCAGCGTTAAATGACCTCATAGGTCCCAGCGCTTGGCCTTTGGCCTAAATTCTGTATTCCAATTCCGATTCCATACCGTTAGGTGTTACGCACAAAAATTTGTGGATCACATTACGGTTAGTGTTGTAGGATAACTTTGCTCTCTTCTTTTGTGCTTAGTAAATAAAGGATAAAGGATCGTGTTTTTGAGAAATTCTGTCCAAATTTTATTTCTTATACTGTTGATAAATTTATCGTAATTGATTCCTTTGTATTTACTTACGCTTCTAGTTAGTAATTGCAGGTATTATAATTTCATCACGTAGAATCTGTTTTCAGAGACTGTCAGTATCTTTGTTGTTATGAGCACAAGCAGATGGTTACCATTAGTGTCTTAATTTTAATCGGAATTTATCGACTGCTTTCCTTTTAGAGAATTTCCGTCACTTCCTTTTAGTTTATATATTAACGGATGTATTTTCAATAGGTAAAACTGAAAGACGTTGTTCTCTACAAAATTTTATACATAACTACGTGAATCTCTCTCTCTCTCTCTCTCTCTCTCTCTCTCTCTCTCTCTCTCTCTCTCTCTCTCTCTCTCTCTCTCACCTCAATGCATTCCCTAAACCTTATGTTTTAGTACCCATTATCTTTTCAGTGTAGCCAAAAACTTCATAACGTTTCTTGTGTATAAATCTGAGAACCTAAATTAGGCAGATACCGCAAGAACTACCTCCGCTGAATACTTAACGAAGAAGAGTTGGTCATTTCACATAACGGAAACAACTGTTGAATGCATAACGAAGAAGACTTAACCTACAACATACCTCCACCATGTCCACTTTAAATATGTAGTCGATTGTGAATCATCAAAATGGCGGAAAATCACTATCTTTGTGTGTCTGAATACGAGCCAGAAAATACCTGACAAATTTTCTTCGGAATTTTCTTAGGAATTAGAGTCCTTCTTGGGCAGCGTAGGCTGTGAGTAGTTATATAGCTAACACATGTAACACTTGTAGAACGTGTAAAAGCATAACCTTCCAACTTCCTGAGATATCCTGCAAGAAGTAGGATATCTCAACAGACTGTTAGAAAGGAACAACAGAAATCTCAAATAAAGGCTGTTCATAGATTTCTCTTGAATATATGAATAAGTGTTAGAGCAAAAATATTATAAGAAAAAATGAAACGGAGGATAGGGTCCTAATCAGTTTCGTCTATTCTATTTTATTTTTTTAACAGAGGGATGGTTAGTTATGATAGATCTGGCTTCGTTGGACCTTGCCTAAGTTATTTCTTGACAAAAAATAGCAAGCAGGTCGTTTTGTTGTCATCTGGACCACGCTTAACTCCATTGTTTAAAATCTGTACATTTTACATATTTACCATAAATCAGGGCTTTATGTACAGTATATCTATATACACATGCCCCCGTAGGTAGGTAGTGCCATCAGTGCGCCTCTTGCGGTGCACTGTAACCATTACTTATGGTTCTTTGCAGCATCCCTTCGGGTCCTAGCTGCAACCTTTCCATTCCTTTTACTGTGCCTCCGTTCATATTCTCTTTCTTCCGTCTTACTTTCCACCCTCCCCTAACAGTTGTTTCATAGTGCAACTGCGAGGTTTTCTTCCTGTTATACCCTTCAGACCTTTCTACTCCCAATTTCCGTTTGGCCAAAATTCTATATTCTCCCTCTCTATGGAAATCGCCAGGAACTCATGCAGGGGTTTTTGATAGCGGTAAATACGAGTATATGTCGTTTAGTCCTCCAACATTTAGGTTGATTGCATTTACCAAGTGCCATATGTGAATTTTACAATTTATGTGTATATTCACAACCTTCTTTAAGCTATTTTTAACTTTTATAAAAAAATAATTGCGTACTCGTACATTAAATATAGTGTAAGGAATAGAACTTACACCATCATTCCGATGGTTTTTTGGTTTGGTAGGAATTACTAATTTTGGTGGGAGATTTTAAAGGCTTCTAAAATCAAGAGAGCATAAAGGATTCATCAAACATCCTACTAGTTCTTAATAGTTATGAATGGGCTAACCAGCTACTACTGTTCAAGTCCTCCCCACCCGCTTTCTCTCTCTCTCTCTCTCTCTCTCTCTCTCTCTCCTTTCTGCTGACCGCCGACCACACCTTATATCCGAGAAATCACGCAAGTTCCCGGAATATTCCTTCCTTGTTTTCCTAAGACTGATTTGCCACTTCCGGTTCCGAATTCCAGATTCCCCCCTCCCCCTCCCCCTCCCGCTCCCTCACCCTCCGAAATGAGGAGGATCTCCTTCCTCCGACCCCTGTGTAGTAGGTGGTTTTGACGATAATCACATTAAGTCCGTCAACGGCTCTTCGTTCGTTCCCTTTGTCTTTCTCTTTTGCTGTCCTTCTCCTCTTCCTTCCATTTCCTGCGATTTTACGGACTGGTAACTTTTTCTAGACCATTCTTCTCCTCCGTGCAAGTCCGTCCACCGTTTAAGGAGGGCGTAAGCAGCGTAGAATGGCCCCCTTTACGACATCAGCCCCCCCGCCCCACCTCCACACCACCCCCTTTAAGAATTGTGTGTCAGAGGTCACCTTGTGCATGATTTTCATTATTCGTGTTCCTAGGGGATCGGATCGTTAACAGAGGTTAACTTCTACTCTCGTTTTGGGGGAGAGGGTGAAGAAACAGAGAGAGAGGAGGAGCGGAGGTGGGGCCTACAACGGATTGACGATGTTTAATAGGTGGTTTCGGAAAAGGGATGTAGGGGGGTTAGTGAATAGATTGAGGGAGGGGGTTCCAAGGAAGGTGAATCGGATACTTTATTTTGGCGGATACGGGGAGGAGCTGTTGCCAGGGGGAAGTGAAGTCGAAGGTTCGTCGGATTTCTTGAATTCTCTCTCTCTCTCTCTCTCTCTCTCTCTCTCTCTCTCTCACACACACACACACACACACACACAATGCATATTATACGCAATCACTCAAACATGAGGAGTTGAGACGAGTCTCAGCTTGGCCTTGTGGTTAGTGTCTCTTGAAGAATAGAGGAAAGTCTCAGTAATCTTGTAGTTCTGAGAAGGCTCAAGGTAGAAAGAAAGATTTGACAGAAACGGGAAGCAGAAATGATATAGCGCTTCCCGAGAAACATACTCTAGTTATTTAGGTGCATTTGTGCTTTGATGTAAAAGCTAAGCTTTCTTTGCATGACCAAAACCACTTGAATAGAAATGCAGAATGTACGATGAATGAACATTAGAATTATATTTACCATAATTTTCGTACATGAATTTATATTGAATATTGTAGAGGGTCAGAAGCTAGCCTTTTTAAATTTCTGAGGACAAGTAGAAACAAGTGAAAAAGGTGCCGAAATTTCTTCGGCGCAATCGAGTTTTCTGGACAGCGGTTACAGTGTATAATCAAGACCACCGAAAATAGATCTATCTTTCGGTGGTCACGGTATAATGCCGTATGAGCTGCGGCCCATGAAATCTGAACCACTGCCCGGTGGTGGCCTATCCTATATCGTTGCCAGAAGCACGATTATGGCTAACTTTAACCTTAAATAACATATAAACTACTGATGCCAATTTGGTATGTTTGATGTTTGGAGGGTGGATGATCGACAGACAACTTTGCATCCCTCTAGCCTCAGTAGTTTTTAAGATCTGAGGGCGGACAGAAATAGTGCGGACGGACAGACAAAGCCGGCACAATAGTTTTCTTTTACAGAAAACTAAAAATTATGTATTTCAACGAAACTTTGGTATTCCAAACATAACACAAAAAACTAACACATTGCGCTTGCTCGCCCAAAGAAATCTCTCTCTCTCTCTCTCTCTCTCTCTCTCTCTCTCTCTCTCTCTCTCTCTCTCTCTCTCTCTCTCATTAACGACCAAGTTTTCGGAAACAAATAACAGTCCCTTTAGCCCTCGTACGACGCAAACCCATTTTGAAGGAGCGAAAGATCCTGACCCTTCCCTACACGAAACAGTTCTCGAACAACACAAGGCCTATTATCTCTTTATTTCTCCCGAGTTCTTTATAACCTCAGACTCTGAAGAGGCCGTGGATAGAGTTAATCTCGCCCCACCCCTTAACCCCCCTTCCGTGTGATGAGTATCTGTCTCGATGTCTTTCCCTCAGATAACGAGAAACAGGGCCAGCGCATAGTTCCGGCGAAGTCCATTTGGTGAGTAGTCGATTTGTGCGTTAAAGGAAAAGGAAAAATGGTGATCTAAATTACGATTAGGCGGTTCTATGTTATCCTCGAGTGGTTGGCTAAGGGGGAAAGTGAAAGAATAACGTAATTACAGAAACGTAATTCAGATGAACACCTCAAAGGTGACCTTTCCTAAGAATTCGCGAGTTTTTGGAAGTAGCTGAAAAGAGAGGATTCCTATTCAGAGATTTTTTCATCCGCCTTCCTATACTTTCGTTTAAAGTCGAAATTTACGTTTTTTTTATTTTTTCTTTCTTTTAATTAGGGTGAAACTTTCAGGTGACAGGCATTTTTAAAATATGCAGTTGAGGTAGTGAATTTTTGTGGAATTATACCGTAGACTTTGTTTATCTCTCTCTCTCTCTCTCTCTCTCTCTCTCTCTCTCTCTCTCTCTCTCTCTTTTTTATTTTTTCCAGTATTTGGAAAGATCTTCCTCGGTTACTGAAAAGTTTTGATATATTTTTAAAATTGGTGTATCGGCTATTTTATAGTAAGCATAAAAGGATAGATGAACAAGGGAGAAAAGACGCAGAGAGATTTGATCGTTCTTTCTGAACGGTGTTTATAATGCAGTTGTTGTATAGGAATTTCTGCCAGTAAAGAATTATCTGCTGATAGCAGAAGGGGGTTACACACACTCCCAAACACACACACACATACATATATATGTGTGTGTGTGTACACGTGTTTGTTAAAATTCTGAGAGTTGAGTGCATATGAATTATACACGAACACGCACATATGTGCGTATATATGTATGTATATACACACACACACACTCCCACACATACATACACACACACACATATATATATATATATATGTGTGTGTGTGTGTGTGTGTGTGTGTGTGTGTGTGTATACATATACACAAATTTGTCCATGCAAACTACATTCTCATTTCCCACATGATGGATGGGAGTACCTGTCTCTCTTATCAGCGAAAACCCTAATTTCCCTGCCTCGTCCGTCCATCGAGACTGACCCCCACGCATTATATCCCTGGATTGTAGATATTCGGAGAGCTCCAGAGAAGCTCATGTTGTACCAAGTGACAGCTTTCTCCGCCCACGCGTCACGCAGCTGCTGGTTCCATTTCTCAGGAGAACCAGGTAATCTCGTCAACACCTTTTGGGCCAACGCTGGTTGTGGGAGGGGGCGGGTGTGTACAGGACCACCTTATACCCTCCCCTCCTTCCATATTCACTTCGTGGTTAGGAAGGAAGACAAAAATCATAGACGTCCTCCTCCCCTCTTTTTTTTTTTTTTTTTTTTTTTGTGTTGTTTTGAGATTTATCACTGTGAGGGGTCACGGGCAAATTGTTTTGGTTGTCTGAGAGGTAGATGCAAATGAATCACGCTATGACAAAAAGCCATATTATTAAAGCTTAGCGATGATTTTTTTTTCTTCTGACAAAAATATAAATAAAAGACACCTTGTTTAATACATTTAACTGTGAATGCTCAGGTGAAAATTATTTTATTTTTAAGGTAAAAATGTAAATAAAAGACCTTCAGATGATAAAAACTCGCATTACGAACTCTTGACAAAAAAAGCATATTATTTTCTTAGTGGAAGGTACAGTAGAAATGAAGGCTCTTCCGTTTAAGAAAATTAAAGCCGAATGTTCGTGAGCAGTGGATTTAATTTTTAAAGGTCGCACACACGCTGTTAGTTTACTGCATGTCAAAGATTTCTCATTGAACCGAATAATTCCGTTCAAACTTACCATTTGTGATTTTCCCTTACTTGTGTTATTATGTTATTGTCATTCCATTGCCCTCATGCAGGTTAGCCCATTTTATTCTAGCAAAATATTTAATTACACCAGAATGAGCAACGGCAAGGGTAGTCAGTAAATAGAGGGTAATGTAAAGACAGTGGCTCTGAGGCTAGAGAACAGTTCTCTTTATCACCCTCCCCGTTTCACCTGGGCCATTTGGATATAATGTAATTAGCGTGTATCGTCAACCTCCCGCCCCTACCCTTCCCCGAGATGGCCTGGGTGGGCGTGTATTTTTCCCCAAAGCTCTCCTTTCTTCTTGGTATGTACTATTTGCTATGAAGTTGCGGAAAGTAAAAGCTAGTTCAGGGAATTCTCTGCTGCGTGAGTGCGTGCGTGCGTGCTGGCGTGAGTCTCAGTCTGAGTTCGTGGGGTATGTATGTCTTGTGATGTTCCTTAATTTATTTCAGTGAGACTATAAAGCGAGAGAAAAGTCATTGTAATTTTATGTTATTTGTAAGGCACATTTAATTGTTGGAGCAATTCCATAAATTTGATCGTAATGCATCATACATGAACTTTTGCATTCATTACTTTTACGGATTTATTTGTGCAGTAGGATTGTGTGCCTGGAGTCTAGACATGTGTCCATCTCTTAATGATCAGGAGTCTTGTTGATTATAAATTATAAATGACCTTCTCTGTCTATACGTCAGGTTTTGATAAAGCTCACCTTCTTCATGTCAGGTTGTTTTAAAGTTACCTGTCTTTCAAAATATTTTTAACCTATCTGTTTGTCAGAACATTGTAAAGCCTTCAAGTTCTCAGAATATTTTGAAGCTATCTGTTAGTCGGAATATTTTGGAACTGTCAGTTTGTCGTAATACTTTGATGCTATCTGTTCGTCAGAATATCGTCAAGCTGTCTGTGTCGTGTTATTTTGACTTTAGATGTCTTTTTGCCCAGTAATTTTGAGGTTAGCTGACTGCGTGCCAGATTATTTTCAAGGTAGCTGCTGTCTGTCAGATTCCTTCGAAGTTATCTGTCTAATGTCAGGAAAATTAGTTTTGCTTTAGCTGGATTTTTTTTCTCCGGAATTTGCCATTAAAAAATAACGCTTTGATGTTACTCTCCTAACGTTGCATTGTTTTTTTCTTGCTGACCTCATTCATTTTCTTGAAATGATGTTGTGTCCTTCCTAATCCCTTCAAATGCTCAATAACTCGCATCTTTCATGTTGAACCCACTTAATTAAAAATTTCAAAAATAAAGTTTTTTATTTATTTTTATTATTATTATTATGAGAGAGAGAAGGGGGGACCTCGTATGAATTGACACCATGAACTTTAAAATGGTTTCAAAGGTGAACGAAATAGTTATTCTCGCTAATTTTCGGCCATTTTGCAAATACGTGTATTAGAACAATTACTAATTGACTAAAATCGTGGTTAATGAAGACTGAAAGATTTATGTTGGTCCGGCAATTTTAAACTTTCTGTTATTGCGTTATGTTGATTTGATCTACTGCCTGAAAATACGAATAGATAATTGGTGTAAAATACTTTTTGACTGAATATTGATTTTTAAATTGCCTTTACGATTTTGACTAAGCATGTCATATAAAGCACTTTTTAAAAAGTAGAAGAAGAAAATGCAACAAGATCTCGAAATTTACATGATAACTGATTCCTACTTATACGGAGAATTGCCGCTAAGAATACCTTGTAAAACTACCATTAGCGTAATTTCCTTAATGATACTCTATACTTACCCTGTTCACAGTCATTTTGAGGAGTAATGGTACCCAAAATCTGTAGGGATAGTTTCAAGTTCACGCTTCTTTGTAAATTACTGAAATACTACAGAGCTAAGGAGTATTCCGAGGTATTTTTAGGATTACGATGAAATCG
Source organism: Macrobrachium rosenbergii (assembly GCF_040412425.1). NCBI lineage: Eukaryota > Metazoa > Arthropoda > Malacostraca > Decapoda > Palaemonidae > Macrobrachium > Macrobrachium rosenbergii. The sequence continues at coordinate 37,000,593 of NC_089795.1, forward strand.
TTCTGGGAATTTGGTGAAAATATCCTGAATAAGCGACGTTGAATCTCACCAGAAAATAATTATTACGTAGTCCTGTTCCCCATAATATTGACCAAATTCTTATCGTTATTGTTGTCAGCATTAATTCGAGTAATGCTATAGAAAGTAGGGATGTGCATTACGCCCATTCACTAATATTTTACTTTTGTCCTGTAATTTTAAGCTGAGAATAGGTTTGAAAGGGAAACTGTACGTAAACAGTGCAAATATGTTACATGAATGGGTGCTTACACTTTCTTCAAAGCCTCACTAATGTATAACACTTTTAAATGTTTTAAATATCAACATGTAGTTTTCTGTAAAAGAAAACTATTGAGATGGCTATTTGTCTGTCCGTCCGCACTTTTCTGTCCGCTCTCAGATCTTAAAAACTACTGAGCCTAGAGGGCTGCAAATTGGTATGTTGATCATCCACCCTCCAATCATCAAACATATCAAATAGCAGCCCTCTAGCCTAAATATTTTTTTTATTTATTTAAGGTTGAAGTTAGCCAAGATCTTGCGTCTGGCACCTCTATAGGTGTCAACAACACAGACCACCACCAGGCCGTAGCTGAAAGTTTCATGGGCCGTGGCTGAGAGTTTCATGGGCCATGACTGAGAGTTTCATACAGCATTATACGCTGTACTGAAAACTCGATTGCGCCGTAGAAACTTCACAGCAATTTTTACTTGTTATTGAGTCCGATCTTAACAGAAAATGATACGCTTTTCCCTCGTAAGAAATAATTGTCATTAAAATGTTCATTGTTTACTAACAAGCACTAAGTTCATTTTTTTTCACTTTCGAAGGATGTTATTTTAAGCAGCCTGAAATTGCACTTGATAGTTTTCATAGCGTAGATGCCCATTAGAATTGTGACGCCTAATGCTCATCTTAGTTGGTCAATGAATTAATTTTGAATATTTATAAATTTTACGAAAATTTTGCAGAATTTATCAAAGTTCCGAGCCCTTTCACCCATTATTGACTTACCTCATTCCTCGTCTTCCTTTTTCTCGCTCATGAAGCACCTGCCAAACCCTTCCCCTCCCCTTCCCATCACACCCAAGTCACCCTCCACCCTCCCACCCCCATCCCCCGATCCAACACTCCCCATTCCTATTCCTAGCCAGGTGAGGGTGGAATCGATTCCAGGTTGTGTGGGCTTTACTCTTCCTGCCCCCCCTTCTCCCACTATTCCTACACCACCTCCTCCTCCCCTCCCTATCCAACTCCCCCACCATCTCCCTCTCCTCCCCCTATAATCCCCCCTTCCCCACCCCCACACCTTTTTCCTCTAACTCCCACCTTGAGTTCTGAAGGTCAGACAGGTGGTTTTGTGCCTCGTGTGGGTTATAGTAGGTGGGTGGGTGGACCCACTGGGGTTTTTCGAGCTCCAGAGTATTTTTCCTTTGGTTTTCTAATTTTTTGTCCTGAGACTCCTGATTTTCCTTGATAGATTTCCTTTCTTCTTTCCTGGAATTTTTGTCCTTTTTCGGAGGGGTCTATAATGTTTATGTTGCCAATGGAAGTTGGGGAAAGGTTCTCAATATTTGTGTGGAAATTGCATAGAGATAGATAGTTGTATGGATGACCAGGTAAATATGTTAATATATGTATATTTACAAAGGAATACAAAATAAATTTCAAATATATGATTCTGCGATCAATTATTTTGCCATAAAGTCACCTCTTCGTAATACATAACTCTTTCGAAAACCAACAGAAATCGTTCATGGCAGTAGAAGAAAAGGCAGAGATAGGATATGTTTACAAAACAGTGTTTGAGGGATACAACTCTCTGTTTAAGAGAAATAAGGAATTAGAGTAAAGTATGCAAAAATTTAAAAAAATAAAACAAGGGGTTATTGTCATACAACCCAGAGACTTCATTCCATTGATAGGCAAGATTCCACCCCTATCTTTACATATTATGCCCACAGCTGGACCAACAATTGAAGGTTTATGAATAAAGCTTTTTGGGGGATATGTTTCCTAATTTCCATCTGTTTCTTTTCATTTCGTTCATATTATGACTGCTGCCTAGTGTTACAAATTGCGTAAGAAGAAATGGACAGAGGGGGCTTAATTATCAGTTATTTCAGGGCGATCAAAACAGTTATGCGGCACTGTTTTTCCTTGAAGTCACCAAGCATTTTTGTAGCATTTGTCAGCAACGATGCTTGAAGCAGTTTTAGCGAAGGGGGGCGGGCTGTGGAAGTAAGCCATAGGTAACATTTAAACCCAATATTTTTCGGTATGTATATAAGCATTTGTATTAAACCATCGAAGTTATATGTTTACCTTTTCGAGGGTAACGGTCCCACTTCTTCAGTGGGGTACCATCGATAATCGCGATGCCACAACTATGCAGGAGGAAGAAAGGTATTCCAAAACAAATTGTATGGATAAGGTTGATAATTGACTTCTTCCACGTTTAAATCAGTGCAAGTATCTGCTCCTAACTGTGGTAAACCTTTCAAGTTGAGACATTTTAAGAGTTTTTTGTGTGTGTGTATATATATATATATATATATATATATATATATATATATCAACACACAATCATGTGGAACAAAATAAATTTCTGACTCACGTCGGGATCGATCTCTCATGGAAAGCAAGGCCCAGTGGTAACGCCCTACCTGATATTCGATCCTGACGTGAGTCAGAATTTATTTATATATATATATATATATATATATATATATAAACCATTTTCTGTACGTGAGGATGATTTGTTCCAGAGGGTGTAAGCTATCCGACCCGCAGAACGCCTTATTGGAATGAAGATGCTACCAAGCCTCATGTTCTTATCTACCCTTGCAATGGCTCACAACAATGGACTGTCCACCAGGAACATATAAGTGCATATGTATATATACACTTATATTCTATATAAACACACACACGTGTATATATATACACATACATACACACATACATATTACTGTATATACGGGGTGAACCAAAAGTTGGTGGACAGTAGGTGGAACAGGGTTATTATATACTATAACGATGGTGTTTATTATAACTATGGTGTTTGTATTATATTATATTAAATTTTATAACTGAATTTATTTATATTTGATATTTTTTTCTTGTCAGATAACCGATAATGGCAAATAATTTAGATACTGATGCAAGAAAATGTTATCATCTGTTCACCTACTTCTGGTTCATCCTGAAAAAAAAAATACATAATTGATCGGTAATCTACGTCAATCAGTTTTCATAAATTGCCATAAATTTTTCCCAGGAAAGAGCAGCCTTTCGTCTGTTCCTGCCGTATTATCCTTTCGATTTTCCTTTCTATCCATCTATCTATCTATCTGTCAGTCTGCCTCTTGTTTATCCACGTGTCGCCGCTTGTCCTTTTCCTGCCGATTTCATTGCCTCCCACTCGGATTTTGATGGAAGAGACAGATCTGTTGGTGAATGAGTGAAAACGGAAACCGATTGAAATTAGACACCGTTTGTGGGCGGTTTCGCTCTAAATAACGTCCCAAAACTCCCACTCACTCCAAGTCGTCCTATCAGGCAAACCGCAGGCTGAGAGAGAGAGAGAGAGAGAGAGAGAGAGAGAGAGAGAGAGAGAGAGAGAGAGAGAGAGAGAGAGAGAGAGAATAGATTTGTTTGTTTTATGTGTTGGGTTACGTTCTCTATGTGTAGAGCAATAGGAAAATCATTCGGAAAAGTGAGTTCGTTTGCAAATAGGCTGAGGTCAGGGATATAGATAATCCATTATCTAACAAGGATGTTTTAAAATTATTTAGATTTAGAAGACATTTGTGTTCTAGTGGATCTGGCACAAAACTTTGTCAATGCTTAATTAGTCTTTATTAATATTTATACTGGAAACTCCAGTTACCAGTTTTAAAGGAATCTTATTTTGCCAAATAAATATTTGCACTGAAAACTCCAATTACTTACCAGTTTTAAAGGAATCTTATTTTTCCAAATAAATGTTTAAACTGAAAACTCCAATTACTTACCAGTTTTAAAGGAATCTTATTTTGTCAAATAAATATTTGCACTGAAAACTACAATTACTTACCAATTTTAAAGGAATCTTTTTTTGCCAAATGAATATTTGCACTGAAAACTCCAGTTACTTGCCAGTTTTAAAGGAATCTTATTTTGCCAATAAATTTCAATTTTTTTTTAATTTTACCGTATCAGGACTATTTTGGTACACTGATGTCATCAAGTACGTCAGTGACTTGAAAACTATTCTTTAGTTTTATTTTCTTTGGAGTGGTCGATGAAGTTACAGATTACCATATTCCGGAATTGTTGGAAACGATGGAGAGGCAAGTTAGGCTCATGAGTATGTACCTTTAATTTAATATCAATAAACATATAGTTGGTGAATGGAAGAGGCATGATTCATAATTAACGTTTAAACTGAGAGAGAAAGAAGACAGGTTTCATTCTTACCTATCAGATAACGACGCTGATGAATCTCTGATAGGTTTTACTTGGAAGACCTTTGATAAAGTTCGATAGAGGCGACATTTGACATTCTGGAATATCTTGAAGACGTCGGACGCTGATCTTGAAAAGAGTTTTCTTGAGCCTCCGAAATTTATTTATCTGGAAGCGAGAAGCTTGCATAAACATAGCAGAGTTTCTTCTCTCTCTCTCTCTCTCTCTCTCTCTCTCTCTCTCTCTCTCTCTCTCTTACACACACACACACACACACACACACACACACACACACACACACACACACACACTCTCTCTCTCTCTCTTTCTCTCTCGTGCAAACGGTACTATAAATGTAACGAAAAGAAACACGGGGAAACTTTTTTTTTGTCCTGAACGTGTTTTTAGAGTCCACTAAAAAAAAAAAAAAAAAAACTTCCCGTAGATGAAATGGGTTCGGTCCACGTCCTTTTATTGCTTTTCTGCAATGGGGTTACTGCGGGACGAAACAGCTAAATTATTCGCTTTCTTCGACCCGAGTAAAAGGTTTTCTGGCTACCAAGACCTCTCTCTCTCTCTCTCTCTCTCTCTCTCTCTCTCTCTCTCTCTCTCTCTCTCTCTCTCTCTCTCTCTCTCTCCCTTCGTGGAAGGAGTGAATCATCGCTTCCTCTAAAATCGCATCACAGGATGGATGGATGGAAAGGGGTGTACCGTGGATGTATGGCAAAGGAATAAAAGGGTCGTTAGAAGGAGGGGTGTCCGTGGCCCTTGGGGTCCAGGGCGGGAGCGGGGAGGGGAGGGCCAGGGTTTGTGATTGGTGAAAAGTAGTGAAGGAAACACGGAATGGGGATAACATTTTCTTGTTCCTTGAAGAAATGGTCAACATTTTTCCAGGCCCACCCTTGCGACGTTTTCGTGTTCTTTTTGGTTTTGTCGTTTTTATCTATCTGTTCGTGTATTAGAGAACATTTGTTAAAGAAATTTTTAATAAGAAAATATACATTAAAAAAGGAAGGGCTTTAAGTAGATAGCTCCCAAAGATCAAACTTGAAATTCAAGGTCATACTTTAGTCAGTCTCATTATCTCTCTCTTAGTTGATTTTTGTAATCCTCTCTCTTGCAACGATCACATTTTTTAAAGATTTTCCCAGAGTAGGTTTTCGTCAAATAATATCGAACTCTTTTTCTGCGCTACATAACTGACGATGTGTATCGTCACGTACAACCACAATAGAATCAAATCCCAGTGTCATTGTCCTCTGACCTTGATATTTCACGCAATGGCCCAACAAATGGTTATGTTAATATGAGGTTGTATTTTCCGTTTGTTTCACAGAAACTAGTTCTTAGCCAAGCTTAGCAAAGAATTTAAAGGTAGCAATTGCTTGCAAGAAAACAGTATTTTCTTACTGGTTCCGTGTTAACTTTCTTCCATTGCCTTTTGTTGTCGGAATGGGTCATTCCCTTCATTACTCTTGCTAATTTCACTGTACGTTTTTATTGAAGACTAAATTTCCCCGTCAAGAAGATACTTATATCAGGGATTGGAGCTGTCGTAAGACCGACCCTGAATTATGGCTTTTTTCCCTCGACGCTGATACAGTATTAATATTTACCGTGCAAGGTGCACTTGGGGATCTCCAAGCTGCTGGTGAGCTTTCATTATAGAAATACGAAATAGCTGAGGCTGTGTAAGATTGATGCCAAAGGGGATAAACCTTGCTTCGGCAGGTTAAGAATGAATGAGCCAGTGACTGTTGTTTTGTTTTTCCTCAGGGGAAACGTCTGGGAATACGTCCGTAAAACAATGTGCCCTCATTATGCAAGAGTATTCCCGTAGACGTCCATTGGAAGGCTTTTCAGAAGAAAATAAGTACACCATTCTAACTGCAAATTTTTGTAATTATCATTCTAAGCAATCCCAAAAAAGAAAAAGGAATGAAATAATTCTATAATAATGAATTATTATTATTGTTATTATTATTATTATTATTATTATTAGTATTATTATTCAGAAGGTAAACTCTGTTCATATGGAACAAGCCCACAGAGGCCATTAACTTGAAATCCAAGCTTCCAAAGAATATGGTAATCATCTGAAAGAAGTACCGGAAGGTAATAGGAAATACGGAAAGAGATCAGTTATTAGAAAAGAAAAAAAAAATAGTTTAACAAATAAATAGGCAAAAAATGTAAGTAAATGGAGAATTGTTGTAGGGTAGTACTCATTGCATCTTTGCTTGAACTTTTATAATAATAACTACAAAAGGAAATATATCAGTTGCATCCCAGATGGCACTGAAGTAACAGATGGTGTATAGTTGGAAAATTGCGTTAATCTTTGTGACAGGAGTATAGTAGGGTCATTCACTTTGAACTCAAAGTATACACGGCATTTTAACAAAAGAAATCGCGGTATTGAAAATATATACAGTTTACGGAATAAATCAAATTTAACTCTACAAAATATAAATATTCATAGTACAGGCGTCAAATATCATCACTCTAGGTTTTCCTGGAACTGAATTTTTTAGTCCGTTTTGAAGCTAAATTTATCATGCTACAACTGCCTTTTTAAAATTATTGAATATTACGAGTTGTACCTACCTAAGTTTGAACCGGTGAAGCACGCCTTTCGAAAAACAAGTACTGTATCGACAATATATATATATATATATATATATATATATATATATATATATATATATATATATATATATATATATATATATATATATATATATATATACATACAGTATATATTATAGTTCTCTGCCAGGAAAAACAGCCAGGCTCAATTCCCCGACACAGGCAGACTGCATTTTGGCCCTGTGTAAGTAAAAATAAATTTTTCTCTCTTGTCCCTGGCAGTGAGTCGCAACCAGAATAAAGAAGGCATGGGGCTCGCAGTCGCATCACAGAAATCTTGCTGAGAACCAGAAGGAACCATCTCTATCAAAGGAAAATGCTTATGACAGAAGATAACGTCTGTGGATATATATATATATATATATATATATATATATATATATATTATATATATATAATATATATATATATATATATATATATATATACATATATATATACGTAGTATTTATATATATATATTATGTGGTATAGTGTATATATATACAGTGTATATTTAACTGTTAAGAGCAATTAAAAGTTTTAATATATGTAGATTGGAAAGTGACTGGTTTGGTGTAAGAGTGGGTCTGAAACAAGAGTGTATTATGTCTGTGTGGCTGATAATATCTTTATGAATGGAGTGAAAGAAGTCGGAGAAGACAGTTTAACCCAGTTGCAAAGTTATGGGTTAAGAAAATGACACCAAAATGTAACTGAAATGTGAAACGGTTGACATTTGTAAGTGATATGTCAGTCACTTGGAAAAGCGAAGGCAAACTGCAGACTCCGGTAATAAGGTTTGAAAGTGGCTTTGTTACCCTAACGTAATCTTTTCCTACGTTTTGCGATTTTGCTGTTTTTGTACTATTCTATTTTAAATTGAAGTATATGCCATTATTAATTTCTTTTTTATGCACTCTTACTAGACTTAAAAGGGGTAGCGCCTCACAGTATTTATCAAGCTGGTGTTAGGAAGGAAGGAAGAAGTATAAAATTTATGGCCAAAGGCCAAGTGCTGGGACCTATGGGTCATTCTGCGCTGAAAGAGAAACTGAGTAAAAGGTTTGAGAGACGTAAGAGGAGGAAAACGTCTCAGTTGCACTATGAAAATATTGTTAGGAGAGGTTGGAATGCCAGATCTAAGGAACAGAATATGAACGGAGGTACAGTAAAAGGAGTGAAAGAGATTGCAGCCAGGGGCCGAAGGGACGCTGCAAAGAACCTAGAGTAATGCCTACAGTGCATCGAGTGAGGTGCACTGACGGCACTACCCTCCTACGGAGAACCTGGTGTTAGGGTTTTTTTTTTTTTTATAGCAGACGACAGCGAGCGTGTAAGTATTAGACTGACCTAAGCTATAGCTCACATTTAATTCCCGTCGGTGCCAATATTATAATTTTTTTGTTGTTGTTGTAACTACAACTAGAACTGCGATGAAAGAATCAACACTAGCAGGTCACAATTTACCTATTTATGTCTGGATGTTACAAGAAGAGTACTGATGAATTTCTGTGATACATTTGAGAGTAGATACCACAGATACGGTTTGTTTTAAACCATTCAAATAACTCCATATGGTATATTTTATATCTTTCATTAAATACATTTAATAAATTTATCTTCTTGGGGCAGTGTCAGAACATCACTTTGAGCGTCACCTTCCAGCAAACAGAGTAATAACAGTTACAATATCTAAGGCTCGAGGTAAAAACACATAAACTGCTACTCATCTTGACTCGATCACAGAAAATGGGGTTTTGCTAAGAAGTAGTATTCCTTATCGATTAGTAACGTTACAGTCTCAACTTGTAGTAGTGTCCGGTGATTATGCTTAACCATTATTAAGAGTAAGTTGTTTAATATGTAAAAAAGATAATTTTCGTTTGGTTTACGCTGATCAGTTTTTATTTTTCTTGATTGCACTGTTTTTTATGAGATTATTTAGTCTTTAAGAGTTTTCTTGTGTACAGTGTTTATGATTGTCTAGCATTAAGCTCTCACAGATCATACCCATTTATGTACATATATGTACTAAATGTACATATAGGCATGTAGATGTATATGTGTGTGTGTACTAACTCCTTTCCGTTGTAGTGTTTTAGTTAACTTCAACAAAAATCCAGGTTAATGTCAGAGTAATTTTGTAATCAGAGCTTTATATAAAGTTCATTCTTCATAACAGGACCACGAATGACATGACCATGAGTCAGTATTTCACAGGAACTAGCAATTGGAGAGAAAGAGAAAGAGAGAGAGAGGGTAATCATCAGTAACAAATCATGTCACTCACTGCCTGCGGGAGTGTATGCTTGCGCCTTGAATGAATTAAGGGAAGGCAGGTGTGGCCGTTCTCCTTCTTCTGTGAATGAAATTCTTGAATGAATGAAGGTCCCTTGATCGATTGGTCACACGCCACCGACAGACGACGTTTCGTGTTAAGCATAATCAAACTGGGATACAGAAGCCAGATTGCGATTCATTGTACCCCTTCGGCCCCTAGCTGCAGCCCCTTTCATTTCTTTTACTGTACTTCCGTTTATATTCTCTTTTTTCCATCTTACTTTAAACCCTCTCCTAGGCAACAGTTGATTCATTGTGCAACTGCGAGGTTCTCCTCCTGTTACACCTCTCAAACCTTTTTGCTGTTAATATCCCTTTCTGCGCTGAATGACCTCGTAGGTCGCAGGGCTTGGCCTTTGGCCAAAATTCTATATTCTGCTCTGTTCTGTTTCCTATTCATTGTTACATGAAAGGTAGACTGTATACGATTTATCGTAGAGTTTAATAGATCTTTGTCCCTGTTCAGTACAGACGAACGTGCGTGTAATCTTGATGAGAAAAAATGTTTTGTGTGAAATCTCGTATGCCGCTTCTAAGTTAGCAGTTACTCTTGTACGAGGTTGCTAGTCGATTCTTGTCGTCGAAGCTGGTCGTGGAGAGAGAGAGAGAGAGCAAATGAGAAGCTAGCGGACTAGTGATCAGCGCTCCATCAAATTGTACACCACCACATCTAAAAACGTATTTGAATCGACGGATAATCTTTATCTCATTGGAGTGAGATACGTCTCTCTCTCTCTCTCTCTCTCTCTCTCTCTCTCTCTCTCTCTCTCTCTCTCTCTCTCTCTCTCTCATCAGACATTTGTCCACGAATTATTGACTAGATATAATTTTTATTTTTTGCATACTGGATTCGGCTATCAACAAATTTTGGTATTTATGCTTAGGTTCGAATTTTTTTTCCTTTTATATGAATATGCAAGACACATACAACAACCGTTATTTAAACAGTTAAACTACAACTGTTCGAAGAACTGTTAACGGGATTCATGTAAGATTGAAATTTTCTGGGCAAAGAGTTACTGTGTTCGGAAAATGGATATCTAGTAACGAAGGTATCAAGATTGATAACAGAATATATGCTTACAGAATATTGTAGAGGTAGAATACGTTGAATTTAGATTTGATTTTTGTGGCATCTTTTTATATACACACACATATATATACATATATACAGTATATACTATATATATATATATATATATATATATATATATATATATATATATATATATATATATGTGTATATATATGTGTGTGTGTGTGTGTATAGAATCTACTGGTCACTTTTACTAGATACATATGTAACTGTAATAGCCACAATGCCCGCTTAACTTCTCGAATTCTTCGCGCTTTTTTGGATATGCTTGTCACTACAAAGCCGTAAGTATCCAAGTGCAAGAAATTGAAGTGGCTTGGATGTCCGGTCGCGGGAAACGAACCCGTGTCACCATAATCACAAGGAGGTCGCGTTGCCGACCTGACCACGAGAAGGATAAAAGTTCCATTATCCCTCGTACATACATATACCTGTCGTTTTCAGATATATTTATTAGAGCTGGAATAGACCCATCCTCACCATCGTAGCCAAGTGGGCAATCATTTTTATTGCCTTTTATGTTGAAATATATATGTAGAATCTACTGGTCACTTTTACCAGATACACATGTAATTGTAATAGCCACAAAGCCCTCTTAACTCTCCAGATTTTCTTTTTGGATATGCTTGTCATTACAAAATATAAATATCCAAGTGCAAGAAATTGAAGTGGCTGCCGGACATCCAAGCCACTTCAATTTCTCACTTGATCTTTACGGCTTTGTGTGAAGCATATAAAAGCGAAGAATTAAGAAGTTAAGAGGGCATTGTGGTATTATAATTGCATATATATATATATATATATATATATATATATATATATATATATATATATATATATATATATATATATATATATATATATATATATATGTATTTCTCATTGTTCACCATCCAAGCACAGGCCAGACTCAGTTCTTAATTAGTATTTTGTGATTAGTGGTAGATTGAATACCATCAATGATATATATATATATATATGTATATATATATATATATATATATATATATATATATATATATATATATATATATATATACTGTATATATGTGTGTGTATTGGATGTGTGTGTGCTTTGCAGTTGTGACTAAACGTGTATTGAATTCTTACTTGCACTTACGTCTCGCTATTCATATGAAAATAAAATTCACTGTAACTCCACTTTCACCGAATATACTTGATAAGTGCTTTGCAAAGAAATTAGCTCACTAAATTCCTCTTGGCAAACATTCAGGTATTTTACTCATTTTCGTTCTACCTGTTTAACCTTTACCTAAAGTTTTGTTGCAGTAAATCTGAAACTCCGTGAACCATGTTTAATAATTTCCTTATCTTTGGTTTCAGGAATATCTTACCATACTTACGTTTGTGTATTTGACGAATGCATATGAGATGAATTTCTGTTTTCATTTTGACTAATTCTGAAACATTTCATTACCGACATACCCTTTAAGTCATTAGGTGCAAGTGAAAGTGAATGATTCAATGATGTGAATCCTTCGACATTTTTTTTTTATTTTATTTTCTTTTTATGATAAGACGCACAGGATCGAATGGTTGTTACAATACAGTGCTGCTCTTTTACCTCAAAGTGCTCAGTCAAATATTGTATTGTTATAGCAAAGGAAATATAACCAGTTTGTAGCTAAGTTGCTCCTTCGCCAGTCTGATAGACCAATCGACATTCTCTCTCTCTCTCTCTCTCTCTCTCTCTCTCTCTCTCTCTCTCTCTCTCTCTCTCTCTATATATCTATATATATATATATATATATATATATATATATATATATATATATATATAATATATATAAAATATATGTATCCACAAATATGAATTCAATTTTTCGATACGTTTGGTAATTAGTTTACACTAAAACAACGTTGCAACCAACGCAGTTTTGCGGAGTAGCCTCCACAGTCGTCCTTCAGCCTCTGAAATCAGGATGAAAGTTCTGTGCACACAACTTCCTGAACGTTTTCCGCTCCATGCCTTCGCAGAAGGGCTGACCAGCAGCACCATTCACATCTTTTATTCGTTCCCTTCCATTCCAGTACCTCTTCTCTCTGCCCATTCCTCAAAACGCCTTAGAAAGGTACAATTTCTGTACAAACCTTTAGTCCTCCGTTCTCTCTGCATGTCAAGACCATCTGAGAGCACCCTGATTGAACCTTATACCTCTGTTAACCTCTTATTTTCATCTGATTTAGACGTAAGGTCCTCCCCAACATCCGAACCTTAAACTAGGTTATATCCCTTGAATTTATACATTTTATAACTAGGCTCAAGTTAATTCAGGCGACCGAAGATTGGATTATAGATGTCTTCTTTTGAGTTCTAAATTCCACAAACTACGACAATAACAATAATAACACGAAGACCCACAAATACGACGACAAATGACAGCAAGTCAGAGAGGTACATGTATTCACTGTTTTACTGACGACGACAAAAAGACAGTAATGAGGCAACTGATGATTATCCAGAATTGCTGCATACACCGGCCCTTGCATCTACTGGAACTGGGCAGCTCCTACCGACAGCTGTTTTTCAGGAATCGCCGTAATGTGCTGTAATTACGCCGTTCTAAAATTGGCAAATACCTGGAAAACCTGGCCGTCGGTTGCGGAGGCCCGCTGGAACGGGAGGCTTCCAGGAGTTCCTTTAACCTGGAAGTATTTGCTTCGTTTTTGTGGGGATTGTTCTTTGCTGAACAGCAATAGTCATTTTCTGGAATGGGTAGACGGTTCATATTTTATGATTACAGATATTCACGTGATTAGATCTCGACCCTGCTTCATATCACGGGACTGGAAATAATTGATTTCGGCTTTAACTGAACCGTGTGCGTGATGCGGTCGTGTTTCTCCGGAGCTCTGAATGTTTCTGCTCCCCACTGACTTTTTACTGACTTTACATGCGTTCATATATATATATATATATATATATATATATATATATATATATATATATATAATATATATATATATATATATATATATATATATATATATATATATATATATATATATATATATATATATATATATTTATATATATATCGTCACTACTCACTGCTGCATTGATGGGTCAACTGCTAAATTGAGGATAAGTCCTCTGTGTAGAAAACTTCCGAAACACCAGCCTTTTGATAAACATGCACCGGAGACCTACTAGCAGCATGTCGACCCCCGACACACAACACTAGCACCTCCATTACTCACTTTAATTCCATCTTGCTCACTCATTCTTGGTGGTATTCGGCTTCCTGTGTAAAACTCCATGTTGCACACACCTTCGTTACCAGCCTATCACCCTCCATTCTCCTTACGGGACTGAACCACCACCAAACGTTCTTTTTGTTTGCTGACCTTCACAATTACATTTCTAACGCTTTTAACCCATCTAATGCGGAACATATTGCAAAAACAATTACTGTATTTATATTTCTTTAATTGTATTCACCATCCATTCCTCAGTTCTGTTAAGGTCACTTTGCCCAACATTCCTTTCATGTAACCCAGCTTTTACTTCCAACCTATTTGCAGAGTTCTTGCTGCCTTCCTGGTTTCACCAAATCTAGGGTTTTCCTCTCCCCGCATCCTACCATTATATACAACGTTTACTCTCATATTTATGTAAATCAGTTTCCATATTGATATACGTGACTTCATTTTCCCAGTTCTGTCTACCTTCAGTATCCTGCTTTCCTTAACATATATTCAACGTTCTGCTCTACTGATACTTTGCAGCATCTCTTCACTATCACCTTCAAATACTATATGTCATCTGGAAACATATCACTCTATAGTCGATTTATAAATCTCTCTGTATCACACGACTCCAGAGCTAGGTGTCCTGTCCTCTCTGTAACCTCTCTCATAAGTTAAATATACCTTAGTTTAACCAGACCACTGAGCTGATTAACAGCTCTCCTAGGGCTGGTCCGAAGGATGAGACTTATTTTACGTGGCTAAGAACCAATTGGTTACCTAGCAACGGGACCTACAGCTTAATGTGGAATCCGAACCTCATTATACCGAGAAATGAATTTCTGTCACCAGAAATAAATTCCTCTAATTCTTCATTGGCCGGCCTGAGACTCGAACTCGGGCCTAGTAGAGTGCTAGCCGAGAATTCTACCGACTCGTCCAACGAGGAACGACCTCTCTCATAACTCCAGTAACAGAAATAATAAACAGCCGTTGAGATACAACAAGCCCTTGTCTTAGACCTACTATTACACCAACCCTGTCAGTCTCACATTTACATATTTTAATACGAGCTTCACTTTTATCACAACAACTTCTAAATGCTCTTTGCATTTACACCACACATCTTCAAAACCGTCTACATTCTATTTCTATCAATTCGGTCATAAGATCTCTATTTAGATTTGAGTTTCCAAAATATTTTTGTTTCGTTTTTCCTCGGTTTGTTTTTTACATAAACTAATGAAGGTCATTGGTTTTGTCTTAGCCATGAGAATTATAATTCTGAATCTTTGACATCTTTCCATCAGATCTTAATGAAATTTGACAGGTAAGGTACCATATCGCATTGTTTCATGCCTGTCAGTTTCCATTCACCTGTCGCTTCCAATGGTGGCTTACTTAACCCGGAAGTTCCGTCTCTTACACTTTCGGTGAAACTAAAATCGGAGGTGATGCTGTTTGAGCCACTTTACGATATCTGCCCCTGGGCTGAGCTGAAGAGCATGTTAGAGGTTGATGTATAGTGGTTCTTGAAAAAAAAAAATTCTTGAGATTTTAAAAAGTAAAAAAAAATCTTGAAATTTTAAAAACTGAACATTTCCCGTGATGTTTACTCCCGAATTCTAGTAGATTTTAAATTGTTGTATTCTGAAGCAATGGCCACAAAGATAATCGGAGTATTTTCTGGAACAGTGAAGGTTATTAGTTGTCATAGACATATAGATACATCTAATTACTACTACTACTACTACTACTACTACTACTACTACTACTACTACTACTAAGAAAAAGTTAAGTATATCTTAGTTTAACCAGACCACTGAGCTGATTAACAGCTCTCCTAGGGCTGGCCCGAAGGATTAGATTAATTTTACTTTGCTAAGAACCAACTGGTTACCTAGCAACGGGACCTACAGCTTATTGTGGAATCCGAACCACATTATGACGAGAAATGAATTTCTATCACCAGAAATAAATTCCTCTAATTCTTCATGGCCGGTCAGAGAGTAGAACGCTGGGCCAACAGCGTGCTATCCGAGAGCTCTACGCACCCCTCCAATGAAGAACTACTACTACTACTACTACTACTACTGTAAGAAGTGACCGCCATCCTCTCTTATAAAAGCGTCATCGCGTCGTTTCATATTGCATGAAAATATTCCATAAGCATTGTTGTTTCTTTTCAAGATTTATCGAAAAGAAAATGGATGGCAAGCCTTTTTGTAATGGCCCCATTTGATTCAGGATAGAGGCAGGGGGATAATCTCGTGGAATGGACTGGGAATCGTTTTATTCCGTGAAACCCTTTTTCTTGGCATTGGAGCACAAATCCCCAGTCCCAGTGGAACGTTATTTTGTTATGGATTGGTCCTTACGGCATAACAGGGCTCTAATCCCTTCTTTGGAAAAGTAATCTCCTGGATTGTCCCGATGAACATCTTCTTACATGCAAGAGGGGAAATTTAGCATCTTTGATGCATTGTTGCAATAACGTCATAAAGAAAGATACGATAGCACAATGGTGTGGTTTGTTTGTTTAGGTGGGTGGGTGTGTACGGTGCTTTCTATCAATAGGCTTTCGTGAAAAGGTGAACACAAATGACATCCTCCCAGCTTCTGGGAACTACGTTCTATAAATTCTGATGGAAATGTTAGCAATGTATTAGGGAGGAAAATATTCCTTCAATCTTCTCTGTTGCTTATACCCCCTACATATGGCTTTGGCTACCTTTGCAATAATTTTTTTGCTTTTTATTCCACAAACTTTCTCCATTCCGTATTTGTATTTGTGCTGTAGAAAGTTATTTTATCCTTAACGCTGACCTTCTTACCTCAGATTACTGTAATCTATTTATCTGGTATTTACACATTCATTTATCTCTGTTCGTTTTTTTTTTTTTTTTTTTTTTTTGTTCCGGAACCTTTCGGTGTGTGTTCGATTTTGCATCCTGAGAATACACTTAGGTACGCTTTGATTAATCTCGCTGTTTTATTTTACCTCCTGGTAGTTTTAAGAAGCTAATTGTTCATGTATTCACTTTGTAATTTCTGCTTTGATTATCACATTTTCTTTCCAGTGGTATTTATTTTCTTGCTGATCAAATAAAAAGAAATATCTGGCCCCGTAAGGAAAGTTTATATTAAATCAAAACCATTATCCATTAAGGGATGTTCACATGTATTATTATAAATATATATTTATTTTTTTCTATATAGTATTGTATGGATATTCCACTGACTTCTACTCACTTGAGAGAAAGCAAAGAATATGCTAATATGCAACGCCAGTGATGTAATATTGGTCATAATCCCTCCAATGTAAGACGTCGTTCCGTGATTGCCTGTCACACTAGGTAATCGTCGTATAAAGCAATGTAAATGAAGATTCCACTTATTGCCACGAAGCAAAGCCACATTTACGCCACTTGTGCAGGAGGGAGGAGAATTACGTTGCATTGTGGGATGCTTTGTTGATGGCAAGAAGTGTCGTCGCCGCGACAGACAGTCGCTTTCAGAAGCGACGTCTCATTAAATTCCGCTTGCAGTTCATCGTTAGGCTCGATTCAGTCGCAGCTTAAACAGTGGGGGTTTTAGCAGTGTGTGGTCCTCGAAGCATTGACAGGAAATCCTGGTCATTTAGGGAAAGCTTTTCATTGGAAGTATTACATTATGATGACAAATACTTCATTCCTCACTTACCGCGAAGTTGTTTACTGGGCCTCCAACTTTGTTAATCATTATGCCTCAATGCATTTAAGAAATTTTGTAGTGGGTGCTAGGGCCATGTAATAATGGATGATAAGATATACCCATTTCTTTTAATTTTTAAAACAGACGTTGTTCTTTTCTGCTGTCATATTGTATACCGAAAATGTTTCCTGTTGCAATGTACTTTTATCACAGATAAGCTTCAAATACAGATTTCAGAGGGCTATTTGATCTTCTTATAAAAGGATATAAGAAATAAGGGCACATAAACCGGGAAAGGATTTTTGAGGTACTATGATCAAAGCAAAATAGTCTGTTCTTTTTCTGCAATATCCTTCATCCTTCCAGTAGCCAGGACAAGTAGCTTAAGTTATGTGTACGTTAAATTTAAGTTACTAATTCTAGTTTTTTTTTTCAAAAATTTACACAGATTAAAACAAAGAACTCATTCATTCATATTGACTCTGACGATTAAGCATGTAAGAAATTTGTTATGTAACATTCCTAAACCAGTTTTTGTTTTTCATAGCTGTGATGAAGTCATTAAATTATTGAAGGCAACCAGGTCTTCCAGCTGCACGCATAAAGCTATATAACTTTAATATCCAGTGAAATTTGCTATTAAAATATTTCCCCCTTCTCTCTCTCTCTCTCTCTCTCTCTCTCTCTCTCTCTCTCTCTCTCTCTCTCTCTCTCTCTCTTTTCGGTTGAAACTTCAGACTGTCACTCGATGGGCGGTCGTGAAGATTAGAGGAATGTAGGTGATAGAAATTCATTTCTCGCTATAAAGGATTCCACAATAAGCTGTAGTTCCCGTTGCTAAGTAACCAATTGGTTCTTAGCCAAAAAAATAAATCTAATCCTTCAATCCTAGGAGAGCTGTTAATCAGCTCAGTGGTCTTCTAAAGGTATACTTAACTTTTTTACTTCTCTCTCTCTCTCTCTCTCTCTCTCTCTCTCTCTCTCTCTCTCTCTCTGTCTTTAACGTGACGCAGAGGTAAATCAGAACCGAGTACGAGAGTTACATAAGAAACAGTAAAATGTCATAACACACA
The DNA here is from genome assembly GCF_040412425.1 of Macrobrachium rosenbergii. Classification (NCBI taxonomy): domain Eukaryota; kingdom Metazoa; phylum Arthropoda; class Malacostraca; order Decapoda; family Palaemonidae; genus Macrobrachium; species Macrobrachium rosenbergii. Next base: position 37,019,086 of record NC_089795.1, read on the forward strand.
CTTTGAGAGAAATGACTTAATAACAAAATTCACAGTTGCTTTCACATATGATTTACCGGTTTCATGAACCAAGGTCTTAAATATGAACAGGAGAGAGAGAGAGAAGAGAGAGAGAGAGAGAGAGAGAGAGAGAGAGAGAGAGAGAGAGAGAGAGGTAATCAAGAAGAAGGTGGGTGAACGGCCATAGGAACAAGAAATAAAAGTGGAGAGAGAGAGAGGGGGGAGCGGGTAATCAAGGAGAAAGTGGTTGGATGGCCATAGGACAAGAAAAATAAAGAGAGAGAGAGAGAGTGTTAATCAAGGAGAAAGTGGGTGGACAGAACAGACAAAAGAGAGTAAGAGTAAAAAAAATAAGAGTGACTGAAAGATGGATACTCAGAGATTGGAAATCGAGAAGTTCAGTTGGCGTTTTCACCGAAAAATAATAATTTGTCATTTGTATAAGCCCAACGGATGCTTGTCTCTTTTGCATGGATTCTTTATTGTTTGAAACGCCCATTTGTAGTGTGTCTCTTATCACTGCCTGCTCTACAGACTGTTTTCCGCAGGGGACCAGATCCGTGATTGGCATCCTAAATTGAAACAAGTAAATATGGCGCCGAAGTTTCTTCGACGCAATCGCGTTTTCTGTACAGCCGCGGCCCATGAAACGCAGCCACGGTCCGATGGTGGCCTGTATTGTTGGTACCTATGGCGGTGCCAGAAGTACGATTATGGCTAACTTTATCCTTGAATAAAATAAAAACTACTGAGGCTAGATGGCTGCAATTTGGTATGTTTGATGATTGGAAGGTGGATGATCAACATATCAATTTGCAGCCCTCTAGCCTCAGTAGTTTTTAAGACCTGAGGGCGGACAGAAAAAGTGCGGACGGACAGAACGCAATAGTTTTCTTTTACAGAACACTAAAAACGAATATTGGTAGAAATGCCTCTAAAATCTTTATGGTACAACGGTTCAGTCATCAGACAATGAACCTGTGTGAATTAGGCAATAAGCTGTGTAATACAAGTTAAGGGGTATTTGAGTATTTTGACGGTAATGGGCATTCTCTCTCTCTCTCTCTCTCTCTCTCTCTCTCTCTCTCTCTCTCTCTCTCTCTCTCTCTCTCTCAGCACTTACAGGAACCAGATAATTTTTTTATTTGTTGTTTTTAATGTGTGCAATATTATCAAGAAACGCTAGTAGTAATGCAATAATGTGTTTTTGAATGGAAATTTCAATTAATTGCGCATCTAAAAACGTATAGTTTTGTCGCCTGTGCCTGTTTACGCTCATATATTCCCAGTAACGAGACTACCGACAGATAAAGTCATGAGTTGATTTGTGTACGTGAATCTGGCACACAATTATGGTTATCATCCCCAAGCTAATGAGTTGTGACAGTGAAAATATTTCTCTGTAAACGTTTGTACGCCACTAACGCAGTTTTTAAAATAATAAATCAAAACTATGAAAGAGGCGGGCGTCGTGATTATCTATCATGGTTACCTCATCCTACGAGAGATCGTCAACTATGTCTTAACACCTTGGGAGACTGAAGGAGATGTGAACGATTTAGTATAGGCCTATGCATTCACATGCCAAAAGCACAAACTACATCGGGCACAATGCAACAACCTTCTAGAGGCGTATGCTTGCCAATGGAAGACATGGGGAGTTACACCAGTGGTGATTGAAGGCACCCAGGCCATCCTCAGAGAAAACAACTACTATAAGTCCTACTTAACCGGAATTATAAGCATTGCCATCCGGAAACCGACTTCAAATACTCAGCAAAAGAATGAACACGTCGGCGGACGGGGACCAAACAGCGCCCCACAAAACCCCGAACACACCGCGACGACTTTCGAGGGCCGCGAGAGCTCCCAGCAAAGGCCAAGAGACGTTTTTTCTGAAGTGTCTAAGGCCCCGCCCACCACGAGCCACGAACGGTAACTGTAGTGACTGATACCCGCATGTAATCATTCTGCTACTTCTCTCTAATAAACACCATACTGGAAGCTTGCATTTCAAGTCAGTGGTGTTCCATTTGAATAGGGTTCATCTGAATAATAATAATAATAATAATAATAATAATAATAATAATATTAATAATAATAATAATAATAATATTATTATTATTATTATTATTATTATATAATTATATAATATATACTGTATATATGTGTATATATATATGTATGTATATATATTATTGATATATCTATACCTGTCATTCGTATATGAATATATAGTATTGTAAGTGCAATCTGCACACTTAATCCCTTTTGTTTATTTTTTTTTAAATTTTGGATAGATAAAAATCTTTATAGAGTCATAAGCCCTATTTTATGTAAATGCTTTGCATATTGTAATGTAATCCGAATACTTTTTAATTGTGTGCTCGTTGTAGTACCTAAAGCTTCGAGCTTAAAAAAAAAAGGATGACCCTTTAATTCCTTGACCAATCAAGGTCTGAAGGTCATTGATATACATTTCCATCCGCACGACGAATAAAAAGGTTTTAATTCCAGATTGTAAGTCATTAGTTGTTTGAAAATGCCACAGACTGTCGAAAAAGCATTCTTGACCGAAAGCAGTAAATGGAAAGAAAGACGTTGCGTATTTTTAACCAGAAATTGACTCGCATGAGAATCAGAAAGAACACAGAGGATACAATGATTCCTGCTAAAATTGCATTGACTTTATCAAGGCAGTTGCCTTCAGTGAATATATAAATTAAATTAAAATGTATATACTGTATATATGTATATATATATATATATATATATATATATATATATATATATATATATATATATATATATATATATATTGTGTGTGTAGATATATATGTGTGTGTGTGTACTTTTACATGTGTGTATATATATATATATATATATATATATATATATATATATATATATATATATATATATATATATATATGTATATATATATATATATATATATATATATATATATATATATATGTATGTATATATATAAATATATATTTTATTACCAAACCAGTGGTAGCCTATCTGTCTGTCCACCTACTTAACTATCTATCTATCTATCTATCTAGCTATCTATTTTTTTGCATGTATGCATGTATGTATGTATTATGTATGTGTGGGTGTTGTATCTTAATATTATCGTATAATCTTAATGTATGCAAAAGATGACATATACATGACCCCATATTTAATTTAGGAACCTTCAGGGCGTCGTCATCAGTTGACCAGATATCGCAATGGAAGATAAAAGAGAGAGAGAGAGAGAGAGAGAGAGAGAGAGAGAGAGAGAGAGAGAGAGAGAGAGAGAGAAAGCGCTCTATGCTAATCTTAGCGATATGACTTGGCAGATGAAACCTGTGACAAATGAATTGCGAAGTCCCTGATAGAGTTTAATTATTTGGTTACTAATGGTTACAGTGTTATAAGAATACTGTTGTAACTAAAGACTAAGTTATTGATGTTCTGAAACTAAAAAAAATAAATATATATTGTTAATAAGTGTCTTGAATTAGAAGTGTTAAATATTTTCACATCCGAGTGGTATATCATTAGATCAGCCCCAGTGCCCCCCTTCATGCATATGAGATGAGGCTTTGGGACGAGAACGAATGGAACGGCTCTTTATCGTGTGCGTATGTGCGTACTGGCTCGCGCACTCCGCGAATTTCCTGGAAGCAACCTTTCAAAGGTCGTCACCCCATCTTGTACAATGGGCATCGTCAACACCTCCCACAGATACCTACTTCTGCGGGAGATGTCCCCGTGTCCCTTCGGGGCTTAGGAAAATAAAGACTTTGTTTTTGCAAATGTTCCTCGTCTCGTTTGAGTGTCTCCCTGTGATCGAGGCCGTAACGTATATGTTCTTACAAATATGTCTGTGATTCTTTCTTACCATTTTCGTGTAATGTGGAAACTATTTTAAAATTCTTTCTTTATTGAACGTTCTCCCGATGTGTTAATGAAGCTGAATATTTGTGAATGGAATACACATAGGCCTATAAACACTTTTTTGTAAGCGCCTACGAGGCCTAACGAGACTGCTTTTCATAGTTGTCTGTTCTCGGAAGCGATCAATAGAAGGGTGTCTCTGAGAAATAGCCTTAATAATTGCTGTTTGGCGTATTGTTGTCAAAGAATGCTTGGCATCCCGTAATCCCTTTTGTTTTCACCGTAGAAATGGGTTTTATTAGATTTTTGCGCTATTTTTAGATCACGGAAGACAATCATCCGCTTCTTTTGTTCGGGTGTTTCAGTAGTGAATATAACTATATAAATGTGGACACCACTGTATAGAACGCATTGGGTAATTATCTGAAAACCTACTCTCTCTCTCTCTCTCTCTCTCTCTCTCTCTCTCTCTCTCTCTCTCTCTCTCTCTCTCTCTCTCTCTCTCTCTCTCTCATTGGCTCGTAAAAATTTCATTTTAAAATCAATTGAACAGTTTTCCTCAGTGTGCTGTTTATAACGGAAACGGTTTATATTTGTAGTATCTGATCGACCCAGCTGAGTTTGGACTGAAATCTCTGCCTTTCCAGCCTTGTTTTTATGGAGGAACTAAATAAAGCTCTTTTTTTTTTCCTTTTAAATGACGAGGTAATGAATAATATGAAGTATTATTATTATTATTATTAGTGCTTTATGGACGTACTTATGAATCTGGGTAATTATCATTATTAATATTATTGTTGCTGATTTTGCTCCTGTTTATATTGTAAAGGACTTACTTTGCAATAGATGAAACTCGTTGTTTTCAGCCAGAACGCCAGTTCATTTGCTAACCTTATTATATTGATTTCCAGCTTTGACATTGCGTTACCACTCTGCTAAACTTTTTTTTTCAATAAGCAAAAGTGGAATAGATGAGAAAAATCAGATACTGAATACGGGGTACTCTAAACTTGTCTTGCAAAGGCATCGAAATGCGGAACCTTATTAACAAGGTAATTCAGTTTTTTAGTGGATGGATCATTATCAAGTTTATGAAAAGGAGTACAGGGTAGTATGTATGAGAGGGAGGTTCGTATCGCTGTTGCTTAAACAGGAGACTCGGTTATACATGTAAAATTAAAAGCTGTTTAGGAATGCAAAAATCACAGTAAAAATTATTAGTTTTACTTTTAAAGAATTTTTTACCCTGACATTACTAATTGAAAAGCTCGCCAGGATTTATGGATGAGGCTTGAAAATGTAAACAATTGCTTTGTAAAAGTCAGAAGAACCGCGTCCGTTTCTCTCTCTCTCTCTCTCTCTCTCTCTCTCTCTCTCTCTCTCGTTCATATTTCTGACCGTGGCTCCTGAAGTCGGTAAATTAAATGCAGCTGTGGATTATGCTATGTCGTTATGTCATCTCTCTCACAGGAAGAGATATGACATTTTATTGTTTCTTATGTAACTCTCATACTCGGTTCTGATTTCTCTCTGCATGAGGTTAAAGAAATTGAAAGAAAATAGAGAGAGAGAGGAAAAAATGATATATTTTGAAACTATGCTTCCTAACTATGTGTATAGTAAATTGCTGCTGACCAGTTTCCAGCATAAGTGGAAACTGTTGGGTTTCTTCTCTCATGTTCTTCATCATCTTCTTATTAATTGCATTTTAGGTCTTTACTGAGTATTATTTTTGAAGTTTACCTTTGAGGTTTTATCATGATTTACTCATTTTAATAGAAGTTCATATAGCCATTCATATATTCCCATATTTTTACATTTTTGTGCTTTTATTCTGTCCAGTGGTCGTGTACAGTTGCGTTAAATGTAACTCGAAGGTAGGTATTACTTAGGTAATTTGATCTCATAAACGTGACTTTTTGTATTAAGACTGCTTGATCGCAGTATCTCTCTCTCTCTCTCTCTCTCTCTCTCTCTCTCTCTCTCTCTCTCTCTCTCTCATTGCACTTCATAAAGATTTAGCTTTATTATTTAGGTTTCATCCAGTGTTATTCATAAAGATCATTCGATAAAAACAAAACCATCTTTAAAATTAGGCGTAGTTAACTCACCCTTTCTTAGAGAAAAATTCAAGAAAATATTGCAAAATCTTGGCTGAATCGATTTTTTTTTTAGGTAAGAACTACTAGGCTTATTTCCTATAACTGGATTAGTTTATTTAATCACAAAGGAATGGTTAAGAATCCACTGGTGTTGTGTTTATTTTCTTTGCAATTGCAAATTCATTCCCT
>NC_089795.1:37030267-37042767 GCF_040412425.1 Macrobrachium rosenbergii
AACCAAAGTCAAATTTACTTTGGTATTGTGGTTCCTTTATAGAATGATTCTTTCATTAAACAACGAGGTTCCCCATTCGGTTTTCCTCCCAGTACATGACTCGGTGTTTTCAGGGCACGATTTAGAATCCGGGTTCCACTCTGTGATGTCTCTGCTCAGGTGTGCTCGTTTACCTGTATATGCGCTCCTACTTAATCCGTTAATTTTGACTCATACTCTCTTTACATTTTGACGCTAACTCTTCTTGCATTTTGACTAACTCTTTTTACATTTTGACTCTTACTCGTTTTACATTTTGACTTTAACCATTTTTGCATTTTGACTTTTAACTCTTTTTACGTTTTGACTCTTACTCTTATCACATTTTGACTCTAACTCTTCTTACAGTGAGTCTTAATCCTCTTACATTTTGAATTTTACTCTTTTTACATCTTTTCAAATAATAATATTTTGTCCACTCCTCATTCAACTATTGTGATTGCTAATGTTTTGATAAACGCCTTAGTTTTTTATGATTTTCATTAAATTCTAACCCTAACCAGCAAGTTTTTGTGTTGATTTATTGTGACTCCTAACTGGACCATTTGTTTGCTAATAATTTTTTGTAATTTTTAACCAGAATTTACTTAGTTATGCTGTTTTTTTCTCCTTGTTGCTAATGTATTGTGACATGTAAACAGACGATTACTTTTACTGCTAACTTATTTCAGCCTTTTAACTTGTTAAATTGCTTTCCTGCTAATTTATTTCATCTCTTAACCATAAAATTTGTTTCTTGTCAATTTGTTGCTTATTTCTTAATGCTTCTCAAATTGGTCTTTCATTTAATTAATGGAATTAAAAATTTTTCACTTTTCTATTTTAGATTTTTCTGTATATTTCAATTCCTCACTCAACCGTTTGCTTTGTTGCTAAGGCTGCATATGAGTTGGAGATTGAGAGTGAAAGAGGTCAGGATTTCCTAGAAAATCTTCGAAGGCGTTTTAAGTCTTCAGTCATGATTCACGGTACGCAAGGTTTATGCTTTTTATTTATTCTTGTACTTTTCTCTGTGGCCTTTTTTCCTTAGTTTGCGGAGTCAGTGGCCCTTTTAATTCTGTTTTTTATTTGCCTCAAAATATGATTTTGTTTCGGAAAATATATTTTTAACATTTTTTTTATTTCATGTGAAGTTTATTTTTCTTACCGAAAATATAAATTTTTGTTTACTTACCAGAAAATATTGATTATTGCTCATTTATCCGAAACTGTGAAAGGCGGTGGAACGTGACATCATAAAAGCGTTAGAGGCTATGGAAGACGCGTTCAGTAACCTGCCAGTGACAAAAAGACGCGTTCAACAACCTATCAGTGACATTGAGAAGGTGACCGGTCGTGTTTTTAAGTATGGCGGAGGGCATCTGTGTTACACACACGCACACATACACACACTACTTCAGTCACAAGAAGAAGCCCAAGTAGATGACGAGAGAAACAGATAGTATGTGGGAGAGAGTGTCAATGGGTGAGGTGGGGGGAGGGAGGGAATGGGGAGGCCCGGACCCAGAGCAAAATGGCGGCTTCCAGGAAATCAACAAAGGCTTCATTTTGGCCATCATGGCCTGGAAGGTGTTGGTGCGGAGACGCTGGCAACCTCCTCCTCCTCCTCCTCTTCTTCTTCTTCTTCTTCTTCTTCTTCTTCTTCTTCTTCTTCTGCCATTCGTATCGGTTGTTGTTGCTGTTGCTGATGCTGGAATAACAGTAGTAGTGGTGGAGGTAATGGGGAGGGATCCATCTTTTCTTCGATTTTATTTTCCCCTTTTTTCGTCTTTCTCTCCTCATCTTCCTCTTGTTACTTGGTTATTTGTGACTCTTCTTTCCATGGAGAAAATTTCCTATGGAACTTGGTTGAATATGGAGAGTATGTATCTGTGTATATATATATATATATATATATATATATATATATATATATATATATATATATATATATATATATATATATATATATATATATATATATATATATATATATATATATATATATATGTATATACAGTATATATATAATGTGTGTATGTATGTAAATATTGCCTTTCTGTACGTTTTTTCAAAAAGGATTTAGGGAAAAACAAATAGAAATAAAATTGGTAATAAAGATGCTCTTATTCTGTCAGACATCCTCCCGTCTAAAGTTTGGACAGAAGTTAATTGATGCTCAAACCACAACATTTATTGAACTTTGAAACGGAAAAAAAACTTTCTAACTATTTCTACGTAGCTGACAATGCGACGTACAGATGTCACGAAATACATTTTGAATACCGGGTTTTTGAGTGATCAGTCACGAGTTTGTTCTCTTTTTTTATGGAGTATATGTGCTGACATAATAGAAGTGGTAGATATATTTTGGGAAGCCAAAATGCCTTACTAAGAAGTTCCTGAAATAAGATGATATATGGAATAAACAGGAAGTAGAAATTTACAAGATTTTATATTTTGATTTTTATAATTTTACTTGCTCTTCAGACATCTTGTAACGCTGAAAATATTCGTAAACTTCACTGCCAATTTTCTGATTTTGTACCTGTACACACACACAACACACACACACACACACACACACACACACACACACACACATATATATATATATATGTATATATATATATATATATATATATATATATATATATATATATATATATATATATATATATAATACATATATATATATATATATATATATATATATATATGTATATATATTATATATATATACTCTATATATATTATATATCGACCTCATTTATTATGACATTCTGATTAGAGTTTCAGTAAGCGACCTAAGTTAGTATGCCTAAAAAAAATTAAACACTAGGTTTGGATTTTGTTATTACATTCGTGAAAATTTATAAAAATATTTCTAAATTTTAATGAAGTTATTATTAACTCCTCATCTTAGAACTGCTGGGTCTCAATTGATTTATTTATTAATTTGGCTGTTTGTTTGTTTATTCATGCTATATTTTCTTTATTCATGTTATGCATCTTTATTTTCATTCCTATCTTCTCTTAGCTCTGGTTTTTGTACTTCGTTTAGATTTTTTTATTCATTCAGTTTATTTCTTCATATATTTCCGCGCTGTTGAAGTTCATTCAGATTTTCTGTTTCAAAATATTGTTTACATAATAATAATAATAATAATAATAATAATATAATAATAATAATAATAATAATAATAATAATAATAATAGTAGTAGTGGTAGTAGTAGTAGTAGCAGTAGTAGTCGTAGTAGTAGTAGTAGTAGTTGTTGTAGTAGTAGTAGTAATAATAATAATAATAATAATAATAATAATAATAATAATAATGAAGAGATTTAACTGAATAATTTCTTGGAATGGTAGCCTGAAAGACTTTATTGCTTAAAGAAATGTAGTTACTTTTGTTAAAAACATTGCTCTGATTTTAACCTTTTGTCCTGTAAAAATCCACAAAAAAATGGTATATAAAGCGATTCAAAATGTAGAATGACAACAGCTGACTTTTTCATTTGGATTACATTATTTTGCTTATGCAAAATTTGCGTCTCTTTGCATAAAGTACATCTGTAAGTATATTTATTTTTGCGAATTGCTGTAGATTGTTTAATTTTTCTAGGTTTCATATTCCTATCTTATGGAATCTGGTTTTGTTTCCAGAAGAAGTCGGTTTTTTTACTGCAATTTTGCTTCTGCACTTCTCTGAAAGGTAGTTATATCATGCATTATCTATATTTACTTGTTTTTAACTTTGATATGACTGTTTTTGAAAAACAGTACCCTAATATCAAAGTTTTGTTTTTGTTTGCGAAAACAAAAACAAAACAAAAAATAAAAAAATATCAAGCAAATGTGTATCCATAACTTTGCAGCACGTTCCATTTATTTGTTTCCGTTTTATTGTTTTTGAAAAACTATCCTGTCAATTTTATTCTTCTCTAGAAGACATCTGATCCAGTTGATGGAATTTCTTTTTCCTAGAACATTCATTGCTATCAATCTGTTCACAGAAAATTCTAGATAGTTTGCCGTGCCATCTGTTACCCCTGAGGTCCAGCTTTTATTAATTTATTTATTTATTTATTTATTTTTTTTTTTTTACCTCTAAGAGACCTCGATTCTGCCGAACTTTTATATTTGAATGTGGTGCTTTCTGTTACATGTCAGAGACATTACTTTCCAGTATTACTTTTAGGTGATATTTGCAAAACCTGTTTTTATTAATTCCAAAAATGCGGGTGTTAGCAAAGAGTTCTTTGATGTTTTATAGAAATATATGTATTAATAAGTATATTTTGCTCCTTCTGTGCTTTAGAGTTTTCTGATTCTATCTGTATATGTTAGGATATGTGTCGGTAAAGGCTGCGCTCTTTGTCCTTGAATCCATGTTTTGACAAAATTCTGTCTTTTACTTTTATCTCTGCAAACATATGGATTTTTCAGAGTTATGCTCTTAATAGCCCTCTAGATTAAATGTTTAATTTTTTTCTATCCATCTCCGTTGGAGACGTAAGTCTGTTATTATAGTTGTTATTATTGAAATGTTTTTTGCCTCTAGAAAGGTATCAAATGTTCACCTTTTATCGTTGGAGATTTCAACGTAGCGCTGGACTTGGATTCCAGTAGGCTTTTAGCCCAGGTAAACATAATTTTACTGTCACTTACCATGACAAAAATCTTGGAAGACTCAAACTTTATGCTTTGTCGCTCTTGAAAACCACTGAATTTGGAAACCTCTTCTATTCTGTGCTTCTGAAGGTGCACCGCCCAAAAGATTAGTAATTCTGATAGAGTTCAGCACAAGGGTAGCTTCGTTTGTCTTGTAAATTTGGCCATTTTGCTATTTACTGAGGTGCATCTGAATGTGACTAAGGCTCTTAGACCCTTTAGAATTACACTATCTTGTTGTTTAAAAAGAAAAAGTGTGTTGCTTTGAAAACTTAAATAAAAAACAAGGTCCTTATTTTGCTATCAAGATATGCATCTTTTATCATGTTATCTTCTGCGCAGGGATAGGGGACAGACTTATGAAAATTTTAACGGTTATCAAAGATTAAGAAAGCGAAACTGGTAAGAATTTACTCATGATAAAGAAAAAAAACCCAGCGCAACAATTTCAAGTTGGAAAAAACTTGCCGAATACAAGAGAAACCAGCTGATAATTCTCTGAAAATGTTAAATACCAGCACGAAAGAAAAAAAAAAAAAGAAAAATGCAAATGCCGGGGAGAGGAGCGTTCGAGTGGAAAAAAAAGGAGAAAGAAAAAAAATTGAAAGGTATGCTGTGATTGGAGGATCATAAGAGAGGAGTGGGCGGAGCTAACTTCAGAAGCGTTGCCTGAAATAAACCCTCCAGGTATGACTCCTGGAAACCGTCATATGATTCGCTGGAAACCAGAATTTTTACTCCACGTCACTCTTTGGTTCAATAAGCGCATGTTCTTTGTGTTGTTCTGACATCCGCCCTTTGCAAAAGTCTAGCATACGCTTTCTTTATAGTTTAATGTTATAATTAGTTTTATTTATCAGAGTAGGATCCCCAAGAGAAACTGGAAGTTTTAGAGTCCCCAAACATTCCTCCAGTTACTTCCAGAGAGGAGCTTCCCGGCTGCGAAATTCTTAGCCTATTGTCTACTGTGAGGTTGTTTTCTTTTGCAACCGGAGGGCAATAACCCCTGGATGTCATTTAGGTCGATATTGCCTTAGATTTTCCTCGAGATTTTGATGTAAATTAGGCGTTGTGGATTAGCAGCGTACTGCGCGGAACTAGTGAACTGTGACCCGCTAACAATCCCATGACTGATGGAAAGGGCTGAATAAAGCTTTTTTTTTATATATATATTCGTCATTCCCCCACTTAACAGCTTCTCTCGTTCCACAGGCTACACGTTGCTAGTTGGAAAGAAACAAATATTTTGACTTTTATTCGGTTCTGAGTTTTTTTTTTTTTTTTTTTTTTTTTCACCCTACGGTCCAGAATCAAGAACAGACGGTCCAGAGTAACATCAAGATACAGACGCTATATATACAGTAACATGTTTATATATATATTAAATATATATATATATATATATATATATATATATATATATATATATATATATATATATATATATATATATATATATATTATTTATATACAGTACATATGATATACACATTCACTTTAAGAATAAATTTCTAGATATATTAGAAGAGTAGAATTCAAAATAAAAATAAAATCCTAAAATACATATTAACTTGTGTTCAAAGATTGATTAGAATATCCGCTTTAATATTTCATCCGGAGAGTAGGACGCCTCTGTCGTTAGCTTTCAGTTACGGAGTTAAGTCCAGGGCATATGGAATGTTCCTGTTTTGTTCTCAGGATTAGACGCTAATTCTGGGTAAACCACTGGGTAAACCACGTTACTCGCAGAGGACCTCCTCTGCCCAGTCTTTATTTTGACGCTAGTCAGGCGGGAACCGATTCAAGCCCGGCATATTTATGTTATTGTCAAGAGAAGAAGATGATGATGATGATGCAGCATACCTCGCCGGTTGGTCAACTCTGGCCTCGAAATCTTATCAGAATCGCCTCTACATTTTTGACGGTCTGGTCTGCGGGATCTTGTTGCCTCGCCTTCACGAAGTCTTCGGACCTGGGGTTTGGGAGCGTCAAAGAGTGGTTGTTCGAAAAGTATTTATCTCAAGTGTTTGTCCAGGAGGCTTTTCTTTTATTTTTATTTTTTTATACAAATATTATACTTTCTTTATATATATATATATATATATATATATATATATATATATATGTGAAATATATGTATGTATATATATATATATATATATATATATATATATATATGTATATATATATATGTATGTATTTATATGTAATATATATATTATGTATATTTATATATATGTGTATATATTTATATATATACTGTACATTGTGTGTGTGTGTGTGAAGTGCGGTATTCGTTTTACTCAAGTATGTACATAAATTTATACTACGAAATACTTCATGTAGTATTATGAAGTACGCATTTTATAATAACTATCGTTATGAATGATAGCGATTACACAGTTGTTGTATTAAACTGTATTTACTCGATTTGAGGCAATTCTCGCGCGCTTGTGTCAAGTGGTTTAATATGTGCGAATATATAACACAGAAATGAATTACACATCATCATAATGAACTATTGCTTTTATCCAAGAAAACAAGATTACTGTGATACAGCATATAGATGTCACTTTCTGACTTCCTCTAGGTACTCGGGGGGGATTACTGATTCACATATTCTTTTTTCTTGGCCTGTTAGTGATTTTTAAGTTATTGCAAAGTACATGGTAATAGAATGTATGTATTTTTTCTTGACATCCAAAAATTTCACGTCGAAGAAGAGTGTGTATGTGCTTGTGTATTTACGGTATACAATATATATATATTGTATATATTTACATATATATATATATATATATGTATATATATATATATATATATGGTGTGTGTGTCCAGGCATTTAAATGTATGCATTTTCCATTGAGGATACGTTTAATTAATAAAATTACAACAGAATTCGTAGATCGACCATATACATAGACGAAGTAAAAATTAAATTTTAACTACTGTATATTTTCGATGTTTCGTTTGTGGATATTATATAATTCCGATAACAAAATTATGGCACCACTTTAAGTATTTTATGTAATTATCTAGTCTACAATAGATTTACTCATTTTAAGTTTAATTAATTATACACCTGTAGGCACTGACTTTCGTATTAAACAATACATATCGCCTGTGCTACGTGTTCTTTCTTATGGAAGGGTATTTTTGCTTGGGGCACTGCCATTTTAATATCTTTTACTGAATTAAAAACTAGTTAATATGTCGAAAATCAGGTTTTAAAACATTTATTATATTGGTATTTCTGTATACGGTTCGGTTTTGATGACAGTCATTGCCAGTATTGAATCATAATAAACATTACCTATTCCATTTATCTAATGGGCATATTCGATCATTTTTCGAGGCAGGTGTTTGACAATGGCCATCATTATTGTCATTATTTTTAACATTACTCATTATCATTTTACAGAAAAGGGAGATAACGGAAGGTCCGGCTATCGCCGCTTGACGATTTATTGTATATCGGAGTCCGAAATCTAAGATTGTCTTGGAATGAAGTATATAGAGCTGTAGTGCTTTTTATATTACTGGCTCTTATTTTTCCATTTTCTCATTTTTGATTTTTCAAAGTAACTTATCGTTTGTATGCCTAGAAGTTTACTATAATTTTAAGGGTTTTTTCGTGTTAGTAATTTTCTTTCGCATGCACGGAAATGTTTTTTAGTTTTCACTGACAAATAAATTCTCTTGCATAAAATTAAATTATTTATGATTTTAAAGGCTTGTTGAATTTCGTTTTTATTTTTGTAAGTTTTTTATGTAAAGTTTTTTTGTATGCACTGAAATTATTTTTATTTTTAATTTTGTTCATAAGTTTCATTCGCAAATACAATAGGTACTTGAGTGAAGTTGATTTTGTTTTTTAAGCTTTTTTATTTTAAAAAATCACTGGCACGTACAAAAATGATTTTAATTTCTTAAGCTTATGGCTATTTTTTTTAAGTTTATATTTTAAAGAAAATTTTTTGCATGTGAAAAATTTTGTTTTAACATGTTTAAATTGAGGATAGTTTCGTTTGCTTGTATGAAACTATCTAAATATTTTAAAGCTTTTTTTTATTTAAAAGACAATTGGCATTGACAGAATTATTTTTTATTCTGAAGCTTTGTTTTATATAATTAAGTTTGGCTGACTGCAGAGATGTTATGTTATTTCTTTTTATTTGAGATACGCTTCCATTTGCAAGTGCATAGATTATTGTTAATGGCTCTTCTTTGATTCGTCTGTTTATCTATCCTCTTTACTATCATTGATAATGTTTATACTTATTTATGTTTTCATATATCTATTAATTTCTAGGATTTTCAACAGCGAGGGAAAATATGCTTCTGCGGTAATTACCTGCCCATTATTATTATTATTATTATTATTATTATTATTATTATTATTATTATTATTATTATTATTATTATTCAAGTCGGTTGTGATTTCTCAACGATAATTAGTCATATTCAGTTATTGTTCCTCTATGCCATATTTCATAACTGTTACTTGTTTTATCTATATATTTATTGTTCTCATTTGCATTAGGGAACATTTTACAGTATTTAATATTGGATTCAGAATTTTTTTTTTCATTCTTAACAAAAGATGTAAATATTTGTTCGGTGAAATAAAGCTAATTTTAATATTAAGAATTTTTTTAATGTTGTTCATGTATTGCAATTTTTTTTATACGGTTTTATATATTAAACAACCTTAAATGCCTGCTTATAAATATATAAAAATGTAAACAGGCTTATCAGAGGAAGGTACCAGGAAGTAGCACTTAGTAAAACCTGAATATCGTGTATATACAGAATGTATATTTGTGTATATGTATATATATATATATATATATATATATATATATATATATATATATATATATATATATATATATATATATATATATATATATATACATATACACATATATATGCAAATATAAAAGGTAATCATGATTATAAGATATAATTATTACTTTAATTATTACAGCAGCAGTTATTAACATTTTAAAGATTATTTTTTTTATAAATGTCAGGTTAAATAACCTTCCATTTGTTATTTCAATTCTCAAGTTTTCGGAAAGATAACTGCACTCAAATACAAATATGTATGGCGCATTGCATCGAAATGCCATTGATGTTATACGTAATGTTTTAATGGCAATATTCTTTTAGAGAGGTTTTAAAACGAACGTTATTCCTCTCCGAATTTTAAAAACTTTTCAGAATTTAAATCAATATTATAGAAATTGGGACATTTACGTTTCCATCTTGCGGGAAAATCATTTATGCCGAAATTTATAAAAAAAAAAAAAAAAATGCTTATGGTGGAAGGGGGAGGGGGAGAAAATGGAGATAGTTTAGTAGACCGAGATTGACTTTTCATAAGGCTCCTTTATTATGATTTTTTTTTATTTATTCTTTTAGTTTTCTTTGCCTTTAAAGAACGGCTTCCCAAGAGTGCTGGTTGATCATGTGCGTAGGTATATGTTTTTTATGTGTGGTTTCTTGTGTCTATATAATTATAGAAATATATATATGTATATATATACATACATACATATATATATATATATTTATATATATGTATGTATGTATGTATGTATATATACATATATATACACATATTAGTATTCAAAAGAGAGTACATTCACTACTATATATAATTTTAAAAGCTTTCTGAATAGGTTGCTTTTGTTTCATATTCATCTGTTCAGGTTATCTCATTTTCTTTTCGCATCTTGATTACCAAATTGCTGCCAGTAAATATTAGACTTGGGTGAGCTAGTTTGCTGTTGTTGGTTTTGATCACTCCGTTTCGATAATGAACTAAAAAAAATCCTGTTGACCTTTCAGGGTTCATTTACGAGTGAATATCACTTGATTCTATGAAATTTCATTAATTAACAACGATCCATCATGTATATGCGCACTCATAGTTTCGCATAGAAACATATAAATTTATTTATAAATTGTATGCATTTTACTTATACCATTTGCAATATCAACTATCCATAATTATGATGTCAAGCACCCATAGAATAGTTGATTTATTAATTACTGTAGAATTTTCAAATACCTATAGCAAGAGAAGTTAGCACAGTATACACTGTTGTAAACGGATTTTCTTTTATATGCATTAATGCATTTTGGCGTTCCGTAGACATTTTCAAAGACAAAAAGATATTAATACAACTTACACTCTAATTGCGACATAATTCAAAACACGTGTAAAAAAGAATTTCATAGAATGACGATAGGCAAAAATCTAAAAAGAAATGATATCGGAGCATATATTTTTATTTATGATATAATTGTCAAAATTCATTATGTTGAACGGTAGTGAAGCTAAGATTTTCAAGTCCGGATTTTTTAAAATTAATAACGGAAGGCCAAAATACATTAATCCATTAAAAAATCGTTTTGCAACATGTAATTTCAATCACGATAAAAATGCCCGGTTAGGCATCCGTCTCATTAAAGAACAGTTTAGCGGCAAATATATTATTTATGATCTAATAGTCAAAATTCATATATTAAACGCAATTGAAGCTTAGATTTTCATATCTGTATTTTTGAAAATTCGTAGCACAAGTAAAATACAATCTTTTTACATGTAATTTTAATCACGATAAAAGTTATCAATTGGGCATCCGTCTTATTGAAGGACAATTTAGCGGAGCATATATTTTTATTTATGATCTAATTGTCAAAATTCACATATTCAACGTAGGTGAAGCTTGCATTTTTATGTTAGGGTTTTCAAGAAGTTATAACGGAAGACCAAAATACATTAATTAAATAAAAAATCTATATACAGTATGTAATTTTAATCACGACGAAAATTATCACTTAGGCATCCGTCTTATTAAAGAACAGTTTAGCGGAAAATATATTATAATTTATGATCTAATTGTAAAAATTCACATATTAAACGTAAGTGACGCATAGGCTTTCATTTTGGGATTTTTTTAAAATTCATAAAGCATGCGCAAAATACATTAATGCATATAAAAGAAAACCTGTTTGGAAGAAAACCTGTTTAAAAGAAAATCTGTGTAAAACTGTAATTGTATTCACGATAAAAATGATCAGTTAGGCATCAGTCTTATTAAAGAGCAATTTAGCGGAACCGCAGTCGGTCAGCGACGTGGAGCATACCTACACATACCTTCGCGGGAGGTGGCTAATGAATAACCCAGAATCACGTTGAATAATGTACAATCCGCCTATAATGAGGCAGTGCGCTAAGGGCCTACGCCTTCATTATACGCCTGGTTTAGGGGCGGTTGGCGATGTCGAGGAGCCTTTTGTGCTTTATTAAGTTTCCGAGAATCGTTACTAGACGCGAATGGACGTTGGCGGCCGGGCTGACAACATTTTGCGCGCGGCGCCGCCGAACAGTAGTTCGCGTGTCCAGGCCTAAAAGTCTGCTCTTGGGGCGGAGGAAAAGAGGGAGTGAGTTTCTTATTTTGCGATCTCTCTCTCTCTCTCTCTCTCTCTCTCTCTCTCTCTCTTATATATCTATCTCTCTCTCTATATATATATATATAACATATATATATATATATATATATATATATATAAAGTATATTTATATGTTAAAATGCGTGTTTACACGCTCACACATAAACTGTACTATCGACAATACGTAAGCTTTGTGTGGGACAGTTTGGGAAATTCCCTGCTTAAATTATATTAAATTAGGCCTGAGGAAGTAGCTGGGTATCCCTGTAATAGGAAATGATTCCATGAATGATATAATGTATTATTATGGGCAGGACATAAAGTATGTATGCGGTTTGCAGGA
>NC_089795.1:37047767-37122767 GCF_040412425.1 Macrobrachium rosenbergii
TTTCGTTTCTGCTCTAAGGAGAACCCTATAGTGTTACTATTTCATACGTGTATGTTGTATGTGTGTGTTTGTATGCACTGTTTATATCTATTGAATACTTAATAAACGCTTTTGTTTCGTTCTTTTTTAGAGTTTAACTGGTTATACATATAGCAGCAAAGCTCGGTGCCAGTTAAGAGGAGTTTATATGACTAGCATCTAGTCTTGGTCGTAAATTTATTTACAGGTTATGATCGTTTATGTAAATTAATAAGCGTAGCAAAATAGCTGTGATTTAGTTTCTCACTAACCATGATCATTTAAGCGAAAGTTTATTTTACCGTTGTAAATAGAGTGCGTTATCTAGAGTTTAGATTTTACATTGAACAGTTTTACAAATGTATATCGCATTCATACGTGAAATGCAGGGACTCTTTAACTCAAAATTAAAAGATTACCTCTCTCTTTTAGTGATAACAGATTTATTGCATTAAATTTAAGGAGTACCTTTTACTGTATAACTGTAAGTTATTGCATACGTGGTCTTTCTATAAAGCGACCAAATATTATAGAATATTTAAATTGTTTTATTCCTGCGCGGTTGATCTGGCGCGCTAAGAGATGGAATAGTGAAGGAGAATTAACTTCATTACCTGTATTGAGTCTAATTTATTAGTAATCATTTTTACACTTCACCTTTTTGAGAGATGGATTAATCTTTTTAATCTTGCCGGCTTAGCTGTCAGGCGTTTTCTGTTTTGTATGTCTGTAATTTCCGGTTCATTCCATGGTTGAAAAAATGTGTAAGATGAATTATTTTAACGTTACTTAGGAACATTTTTGTGTTGTGAGTTAATAGAATAATGTGGTTGATTAATATCTTATTTATTGATGTTAGAAGGACGCCCGGCTTTCTTTTATTAAGTAATTTCTGTTACCTCCTCCTTCTGAACTAAATTGCTCGGAAGTTTCCTAACTCTCGTTTTGGAATGTTTCTTATTATTGCGTGCGGCTAATAATAATAATAATAATAATAATAATAATAATAATAGTAATAATAATAGCATTTGAGTTCCTTCTGATGTTAAAACACCATCTATGAAATTTGGTGTGTACACTGGGTGAGAGCTATAAAATTATGTGTTCCTAAGTTTTGAATACTGATTTTAGAATGCACTTGACCAGCTAAGCGTTTTATGACAGGATACAATTTTAAGAAAAATTTGTGGTCTTTCTTAAGTTTTTTTGGTTTATAGCCAACTTTCTCACTTTTTAGGTGCAAGAAAATTTAGGACCAAGTGAAATTTATTTTTTTAACATCTGGAAGGACTGTTATTTTGTCCCTTATTTAAGAAAGTTTCTTGGTGAATTTAAGCGATCATGTTTCTCAAGAACTGTGGTTTGCTTAATATTGAAAGTAATAAAGGAAAAGTGTCGAAAATATGTAACATAAACTTAATGTATTTATTTAAAAAAAAAAAAAGCCATGACATAGCAGCAGTTCAATTCGATGTATTTATTTTTTAAAATGCAATGACAGAGCAACGTTTATATTGGAAAATATGACTTCCAGCCTCTGGTCATTAAATCTTTCCATACCTACATTGTGATATTTTCTTCCCACCCCACTGGTCACTTTAAAACATAATTTCAGCCTCTCGTGTAAAATCACTTACAGAAAAGCAAACTTTTATTCACACCTAATCATCATACCCTTTTTTACTCACTTCTTCCCCATACATCTTCCATACCCACTGTCATTCTCCTTCCTCTCTTATTTACTCCTTCCCCCTCCCTTTCCTATTAGAAATCTGCCACCCCCCATCCACCGCCCTCCTCCCCTCCCCCATCTCGTAGGCCTTCCCGTCTTTGCTCAGTTCTGAGAATGATGATAGTAAGTGCCAAGGACTACGGTACACTTCATTGTCTTCTTGTCACATCACTTTCTTCTGCAGGCGGTGCTGCTACGGCCAGGTTGCCGAGATTCCTTTCCCGAGTTTGGTGTTGTCAGAGTATGGCTTTTCTCAGCCTTCAGTGAATTATGAACTCTTTCTCGCTCTCTTATGCTCCTTATTTTTTCCTCTCGTTTTCCTCTCAACGTTATGTGAATTAAACCGTCTCTCTCTGTTTTTAAACACACACACACACTCAATATATGTACAGTATATATATGCATATATGTGTGTGTGTATGGATAACTAAATCACAAAGATATGGAACGTGGTGAATGTATAAATAAAGGTATTTATTTATGCATTTGCCTTTAATATATATATATATATATATATATATATATATATATATATATATATATATATATATAAGTATATATATATAAAATATATACATATATATATATATGTGTGCATATACTGTATATATGTACATGTATACATGTCTCATATATACGTACATACATTATATATATATATATATATATATATATATATATATATATATATATATATATATATATATATATACATATATATGTATATATATAAATATATATATATATATATATATATATATATATATATATATATATATATATATATATATATATATATATATATATATATATATACTGCTTACTATTACCGCTGACAAATTTAGTTTTACTAATAATAATTTTTATCACTAAATCCTGTCGACGGGTGAGCGCAGGACTAGAAAATACAGCGTATGGTCATCTTCAGTTCGACTTGTGGTCTTAGAGAACCTTTTTTTTTTTTCCTTGCCTTAATGAAGTAACCGTTTCTTGATCTATTTCTTCTCCTAACTGCATTGCATTAGCAGTTGCTGTTCTGTAAATGAAGATCATTACTTTTATGCAAGGATTAAAAGACAGCCTAAATTAAATTAAAGTTTTTTCAGTTTATTATTATTGTGCATTAACTCCTTTTAGTCGTTCTTGATATCAGCGGCCTCTTAAGTGTAATTAATATTCTGTTTCCCTTCCTACAGTGTCCAGTCACACTCCCCAACAAATACGTTAGTGTCCTACAACTGTTAAATTATACTTATACTGTATAGCAAAACTGTTATGCATACGTAACTTTTAGATTCAGTTTAGGAAGCTAATGGACTTGCTTCAAGGATTTTCTGTTAACATCGATTCTTATTAATAGAAAACAGTTTCGTGGTTCTTGAAAAGGTTAAAAGATCCACTGCTTCGTGTTGGTAAATTGTAAAGTAATATAACAGGAACTTTATTGTATTTTTCAAAATGTCTCTTATGTAACTTTGGATCTTTTAACCATTGTATTTTGTAACTGGAGCGATGGATTTCACGCGATGCAAAATAATACGTAACGTTTTGTGAAACTTGCTGCTTAGCAAAGACTATTATTATAAGTAATATTCGTCAAAGAACTCGTTGCGAGGGTGGAAAACGATCAGATATTGTAGGTTGAATTACCTTCCATGGAACATGAGGACATTTTGTGATATCTCTTTTCGGTAAGATAGAGTGAAGTTTTTTAATGAAAATTGCTTCGGATTTTATGCCCATGTTATGCTGTTAACCTCTGTTAAAATTAGTTGTGTAAGGTTAAATTTTCTTTAGAAATTAATTTTTATCTCGATTATCATTTCACTGTTAAGTTGACCGAATGGAGACATTGAATATTTCATTAAATGATTATTTATATCTGGCAACATTTGCTCGCAAGATATCGTACGGCTAATCATCGAAATAATACAATTCTCTCTCTCTCTCTCTCTCTCTCTCTCTCTCTCTCTCTCTCTCTCTCTCTCTCTCTCTCTCTCTCTCTCTCTCTCTCTGCTCGATATTTTTTCAGATTTTAAAAAGGCTTCTTAGCTTTTTCTAAAAGTTTTTTTTGCTTTTTATATATATATATACCCATTGAAGGAAGTAGGTTATCACATCTCAGATATGATTCGTGAAATAAAATAAAAAATTACAAGCAGAAAATTCTTGGAATTTTACGAATTAAAGAGGGAAAAGCTAGCATCAAAAATGTTTAGCTTCGGTGGGTTCATTTATATTTTATTGAAATTATACATTATGTTTCCATCTCTACTTTCTGTTTTTAAACGAAGATTTTTCGTCATCAGCTCAAAAGTTTGGAAGAAGATCCAAAATTTAAAATGCACTTATAAATGAATTGTTATACGATATTATAATATTTTGGCATTTGAATATCGATATGTTATTATTAGGGTGTTAATATCTCAAAACAAAACTGTAATAAAAGTATTTTATCAAGCGATCATGAAAGGCGCCTTTCATGGTCTGCTCGATATTTTGGTTTTCAGCGGTGCAGAATTACTGATGATTTTCTGTTTAATTTTGCATGCATGAAACAGCAGCCCTTGTATGAGTGGAAAAATATTCTTGTTTTTCATGTATACCCAGTCACTCGATCAAAACATGTGTGTGTGTGTGTGTGTGTGTATATATATATATATATATATATATATATATATATATATATATATATATATACATACATGTATATATACATATATATATATGTTTGTGTCTCACACACACACACACACACAGACACATATATATATATATATATATATATATATATATATATATATATATATATATAGTATAGTATAGTATAGTATAGTATAGTATAGTATAGTAGCTGACCGACCAACCCGATGCTGCCTGGGAAAACTCTGAATGACGGTGTACGGGTAGGGGGATGGAAGGGGAGTGGGAAGGGAAAGGGGGAGGAAAAAAGAAGGGAAGGGGAATCAGCAGGGGAAGATAGAAGGGGAGGGTGAGGGGAAGATAGAGCGGGAGGGAAGGACGAGGGGAAGTTATGTTTTTCTATCAGAAGAGAATAAAAAGCATCACCACTGAACAAAAACAATAAAAAAAAATATTGTATTTCTACAATTCCCACTCAGGTGTGTCTATGTGTTTGTGTGTGTTTGGGAGGGTCTCGAGAAGGTCTGTCTCTCGTGCAACAACAGACAGACCTACCAGCCTAAGGTGTGTAGTGAAGTGTTGTTGCCAAAACACCCATAAACCTCATTTAAACCGAATTTATAATGATATATGCCATCGTGATGCTACGAAGTAGTTGCTATAACAAACTCCGAAGGTAAAAACGAAGAAGAAGTGATCGAATTAATGAGAAAATTCGCATTTGAACTAATTAAGAAAAAGGATATACACGTCTTGCACGTCGCATTGAGGTAGCAGCTACTATGCATGCGCAAATGAGGTAGACAACTGGCATGTGTAGGTGTTCAGGGAGAAAATCTTTGGACCTGCTTTTAAACTGTGAAATATGTTTTGTAACGAAGCCAAAAATATTTAATATAGCCAAAAACATTTAATATAGGGGATTTGGATTTATTGTTGTAGGTTAACCATACGTCTGACAGCGCATGGAATAAAAGGTAGAGCGTCAGGAGAAAAATGAGACTTAACCCAGTAACACTAAAGGGAAAGGTGACGTAAAAACGAAAATTTCATTTGTTTTGTCTGTGCTTTTATATCTGTCGGGGTAGGGGTTTGATTTTGAGTTAAAAACTTTTCTGGAGTGACATAGAGGCAGTATGCAAAATTGTGTATGGGTCTGTTAAGCGGTTCGGATATCTACTGTATATTGGACAAATATACAAACATTCACCTTTATATATATACAGTAGATATGTATATATATCTTTCAGTTTGACAGCAGTAATTTGAGGAATAATTATGACAGCGGTCGATGAAGAAATGATCAGGGTAATTGGTGGTAAATCTTCTTCGTTGTAGGAATTTTTCGATGAACGGATCACTTCTCTCTTTCTTTTGTCACATTGGCACAAAGGACGACACGATTTGTCACACACCTGACTTTTGTCAGTCTCGGATATTCCTGAAGGTTATTGTCGTTTTTTTCGGTCGTTTGTTTCCTTGTTTGATTGTTTTTAGTAGTTTTGCCGTTCAAGCTAAGTAGGCAGTTCTTTAGCTTTTATTTTCTTTATTACTTTAGGGACTCTCTCTCTCTCTCTCTCTCTCTCTCTCTCTCTCTCTCTCTCTCTCTCTCTCTCTCTCTCTCTCTCTCAGCAATATTTATGCATAATTAAGAAATGTAAACGCCAACACAGATTTTGAAATCTTTCCATAATTTGGAAAGATTTGGCATTCATTTTCGCCTACAAATTAAGATGCAGAAACTATCTTCAGCTTTATATGCTAAGTATTGCGAACCGACCAGAACTTGCAAGTGTATGAATCAAATTACAAAAAGAGAAAGCAAAAGTATTCTTCTGATAACTTCTAACAACTAAGAGACAAGTAGGTTTTATTCAAAGATGTTTTATATTTTTCTGAAAACAGCTGAGCGGTAATCAAATCTAGAAGTGTATCATTTAGCAACTTCTTTTTGTACCTGTCCGGATTCGAAGCGAAGCCTCAGATCTTCATCTCAGAAAATTGGACCAAGTATTGGTGACGCCAGATCAATTACAAAACAATTTATCAGTCAACAAGTCGCTGGTGTTTGAGCCACGCTGGGACTCTTATCGTTGCCTAAACCTAAACTATCGATAGTGCGTCTGGCAACGATGTAGGCCAGGCCAAGATCTTGGGCCAGGCCACCACCGGGATATGGTTAAAGTTTCGTGGGCCGCCGCTCATACAGCATTATACCGAGACCACCGTAAGATGGATTTGTTTTCGGTAGCCTTGATTATACGCTGTACAGAAAACTCGATTGTGCCGAAGAAACTTCGGCGCAATTTTTACTTGCTTTGCCTCGCCCCTTATGGAAATTCAATTTTCCTGTGGCCACTCGGTCCTAAACATTATTAGGGGAAAAAATTACTTAAATTTTCTAATAACCTTTATAAAAAATATCTGTGTCTATTAAATGCACATTTATTTTATATTTAAAAAAATATTATTCAACTGGAGGTAATAGGATAGATTTTTTTTTGTGGACCTCATCTTCCCAAAATTTTTCTGTGGCTCCCTTGAAATTTGCCATGGCCCTCTTGGGGCCACATGGACCCCGGGTAGGGAACCACTGTGTAGCTAACCAATTTTTCCTCTTGATATTTTTAATTTTTGTAATAATTCATCAGTTTCTCTTATAGTATTGGCCTTAATAACATTGCACTTGTGGTAATAGGATAGAAAGATAAAAAGATAGTGGGGAAATAGTTTACCCACATGAAGTTGACTTGTTTTTGGTGCTACTGTGGACGGTAAAAAAACATAGTAAAACACACCTATCTGAGCCATTTGAAAATATATATGTATATATATCTATATATATATATATATATATATATATATATACATATATATATATAGTATATACATATATATATATATAAATATATATATATATATATATATATATATATATATATATATATATATATACATACATATATATATAAATATATATATATATACACACACACATATATATATATATATATATATATATATATATATATATATATATATATATATTACCTACGTATATATGCATGTATGTATACACTGTACTGTGTACATATATGCATCATAGGTATATATATACATATATATGTATATATACACATACATATATGTGTATCCAGTTAACCACACAGTGAAAGAAAAACAGAAAAAATTGGCGAACTGGGCTCATTAAATGTAATGTTGTGGGGTGGAATTGGCGGGGGGGGAGGGAGGATTTGGGTTGGATGGCTTTCCCATCAGTCCCCCTTTTCCGTGGTATGAAGGAATCTTTTCGCCTACTTATACACCCCTCCCCACCTTTCCAGTGCTTATAACACCCTCCCACCCCTTCCAGTAGCGCCCATCCTCATCACCTTCCCTCTTCTGTATTGGAGTCCGTCAGTCATTTCTGTTCTTAGAAGTGGCCTGGTCATCTCCAACTTCCAGTGAGAGAGAGAGAGAGAGATGCTGTTTAGCGTCTCTTCTTCTCCTGTCGGCGGATGTTATGGTAACCGCATAGGGACGATGGTAGCTTCCTCCTCCTCCGTGACTTTCGTCAGTGATAAGCGTTTGTTATTTTTGTGCTTATTCCCTTATTCCCACTATTGCCAGTTATCTCACTTGCCTTCATACGACTCCTTATATCTTTTCAGTTACCAGGTCAAAATGACTTGTAGACATAATGCTTAATATGCTGTTGCGTTGATTTGTAATTTAAAAAAAAACACACTTGTTTTTAAAAGACGCAAGGTGTTGCACATACGCACTCTCATATGTACGCAAACATACATATGATTACGCACAAACCGAATTCCAAACACTTGCCATTTCGTCGGCGTTGTCGTTGCTACGATACTGGAAGAGGTTTTGTTCCGTCAGAGATTCTGACTTATATGTTACATTAATACTAAATACAGGAAATAATTCGTGTGCATTAATAAACACTTGCACACACATACATGTGTGTGTATAAAGTGTGTATGAATTTATGCACCTTTGTGTATATGT
Organism: Macrobrachium rosenbergii; assembly: GCF_040412425.1. NCBI lineage: Eukaryota > Metazoa > Arthropoda > Malacostraca > Decapoda > Palaemonidae > Macrobrachium > Macrobrachium rosenbergii. Next base: position 37,056,187 of record NC_089795.1, read on the forward strand.
ATGGGCTTAAACTTTGTGTGTAATATCCATCCACAACAAAAGAACTCTATCATATAATGAAAAGGCATCTGTTGCCATTTAATATAAGCAGAAGAAATAGAATAATAGGAGGATTGACGAATATCGTGTGAGAGAAGTGATAATACTAGAAAATGCTGGATAGTACCAGCTCAACTCTCCCATTAAGTCTTAAACCAGTTGGATGGGTAACTGCCCTTTGTCGCCCAAACTAAACTCATGCATTTTTCGTGATTAGAAAGCCCGCCCCCCCTCCTCCCCGACTGTCCGGCATTTGCTTGTTGTGTCCCCCCAGCTTTGGAGACTTAAGAATCCTCTCCCAATTCCTTTTCTAAGTACCAAGATGAAGAGGGTAACTACCTTCTTTCCTTGGATCTTAGGGAGGATGCGGTTTTCATATCTACTATGATATTAGGTTTGTGTTTTATTTTCTTATATTTTTATTGTATCCGAAAATAAATGGCACACTGTGGAGGGACCAGAGTCTAGAATTAAAACAAAGAGGAAGAATTCCAAGACTTTTCATATGCATATAAAAAAGGAATTCCGAATAAAATCAGTCATCCAAACGTATTTGCTAGTATTATTATGAATTTAATGTCTGAATATGTTTGTAAAGTGTACCGGAGCTGAGTGCTGATTTATGTTTATATCGAATTTTACTTTATTCTACCTATTCAGGTTGTTGCGATGCCAGATAAAAGCCAATGTCAGTTTATCTCTCTCTCTCTCTCTCTCTCTCTCTCTCTCTCTCTCTCTCTCTCTCTCTCTCTCTCAGTGGGTCTCTTGTTGACCTTAGCGGTGAATTTGAAGTGCGTGGTTGTTAGTCTGTTGCTCTGGGTTGGAGCTGGGAGTTACGAGAGAGAACTGAGCGAGAACAAAAATTACAGGCGTGAATGATTACAACGTGTCAGATTGTATATCCTCTTGTTATTAAAAAACCGATATAACCTCGAATGGATACTACTCAGTCCACATCGTTAAAGACACTCATAAGGTCATTCATCGGATTTTATTCCCAAGAACAATGATGAGTAGTTACTATGCTTAGGATAAAACTGTTGAAATGCAAGCACTGTTTATTTCATAAACAATATATCAAGATATTTTCACATTTCACAGCAACCACAGATAAATATTATGGAAGGTCCTACGTCATTATGGCATGCCTGCTAAGTATGTGACGCAAATTGAAATTTTCCACGGACGAAGTAGGGCAAAGATTAAAATTTTTATGGTGTTTTGTCATGTTAATTCGCAGTAAATAGTGGCGTGCTGCAAGGGAATGTTGTTTCACCTTTGGTGTTTGACTTCTTATAGCTTTTAAAAAGGAAAAAGTTGTTGGAGATGGAAGAGAAGGTGTATATTGTAGTAACGATAGAAAGTTAACAGGCTTAGCCTATGCAGATGGTGGTGTTTTGATCTGTAAAACATCAAAAGGTTTACAAATCTTGCATTATATATGTAGAAAGAATGGACTCAGTATAGATTTAAGAAAAGCATAAATATAAAAACAGAATATGCAAAAGTATGTTTGCAAAACATTTTTTGAGTGATTATGCCCGTACCTTACACCTTACAGACCCTACAGTTCGTTCGGGTTGCCCCAGGTCCCTCAGTGTGAGCTCCTCTGATGTCTACAGAGAATTGCTAATGCATCTTCCGATATATTTAGCATCTTCAATCTTGGATGGTCTGGGGTGCATCTTAGATATTTGTCGAGCTTATTCTTAAACACATCTACGCTCACTCTGATATGTTCCTCAGATGAGCTGGTAACGCATTGAATAGACGCTGCATTATCAATGCTAGTGCGTAGTGTATTAATGTCCTGTGTGCTTTTGCTTTTCTTAGTTTTCCTGGTATAGTTTTGGGCACTATTAATCTGCCTCTGTTTGCTCTTTCTGATATTTTTGCTCCATGATGTTTTCGGTAATTCCTTCTATCTGTTTCCATGCCTGTATTATCAGATAAGCGTTCTCTTCTCCTTCGAGACTATATAAATTTAAAATTGTAGTCTTTCCCAGTAGTCAAGGTCCTTAACTCCTTCTATTCTAGCTGTAAATGACCTTTGTACCTCTCTATTTGTGCAATATCCTTTTGGTAGTGTGAGTACCATATTATATTGCAATATTCAAAATGGACTAAATACGTATGTTTTATAAAGCATAATCATGTGTTCGGCTTTTCTTGTTTTGAAGTGCGAGACAACATTCCATTTTTGCTTTGCATTTTGCCAATAGTATTGCTATTTGATCATTGCATAACATATTCCTATTCAACATCACACCGGTCTTTAACTGCTTCCTTATTGTGATTGTCTTGTTATGCAGGGTCCTCTATATGCATATAGCATTCCTTCTTTATCACCGTAATTTTATTGACTTAAATTTATCAAATTAAATACCATCTATTTATCTCTGCCCATTTCATATGTTTGTTTAGGTCTCTTTGTAGCAAGTTCTATCTTCATCACAAGTAATTCCTCTACTTATTCTTGTGTCATCGTGAAACTTCTCACTACCAGTGCCCAACATTACTGTCTGTGTCTGCAATCATAATAATAAACAACAATGCAGCTAACACCGTACCTTGTGCACACCGGATATTACCTTAACCATCCGATTTCTCGTCGTTTGCAATCACCATCTGTTTTCTGTTTTGCAAAATTCTTTTATCCATCTTCTACTTTGTCCACAGTATTATGTTTTTAAAATTTTTTTCGCTAATATATTATGGGTCTACCTTGAAAAGCTTTTGCAAAGTACAAATAAACCACATCTGTATCTTTTCGTTTTATCATATTTTTATATATGCTTTCATGGTGGACTAACAGTTGGGTTTGTGTACTTTTTCCAGGTACAAACCATGTTGTCTATATTAAACAAACTATTTTTTTCATTAAATGTTTCATTATATTTTTTTTTCATTACCCTTTCATACACTTTCATAATATGAGATGTCAGACTCGCATGGCCTATGATTACTTCCCTCTAGTCTTGATCCATTTTTGAAAATAGGGTGATATATGCTAATTTATGCTCATCATAAATCTTGCCTGTGTCTACACTTTGTCTTAATAATATTGTGACTGCGATTGGATGAACCACTTTCTTTAACAAAATGGCAGGACACCATCTGGTCGGCTGCTGATCATTTTAATTTCATTAATAGCCTGCACAAATATCGGCTTCATTGATATCTATGTCCGATAAATATGCTATTTTCATCTCTTATTTCTGTATCATTATCTTCATTATCAATTCTAGGTGAAAATTCACTCTTATATCTTTCTGGTAATATGTTACATATTTCCTTTTTCATTCGTTAATCGCCCTTCAGTTCTTAGGGCCTATGTCTCTCTTCTTTTATTCATCTTTTTCTTTTGTGAGTAAAAATGTTAGGGTTTTTCTTGATATTTTGTAGGGTCTTTTCTTCTAGGTCCCGTTTTCATTTTCTTTAGATTGTATAATCTTTGTTCTGCATTTTCTATCTTACTTTTTAGTTCCATCACTTTCCATGCATTCTTTTCTTTTGCAAGAGCTTTTTCCACTTTCTGATTTTCTGGAACAAGAATCCACTTCTGTCTCTTAGTATGCATGACTGATGTTTACTTTTCTTCTTCGGTGTATATATCAATATTTTCTCTAATATTTTTATATAATATTTCCTTATTTACCTGTATATCACTTACAAATATGTTTTCCCAGTCTTTGTTTAATTCTTCATTTATTTCAGACCATTTTATATTCTTACTGTAGAAATTGTATTTTCATATCCTTCCCATTTTTCGTCTCTTGCTTATCTCTATTTTCACTTGCTTTGGAATGGACTGTTAATTCTATGACATTATGATCTGAAATACTCATATATATTATACTATTATAACTTTAACATAATTCACCTCGTTCACAAATACTAGGTTTAAAATATTATCCTTTCTTGTTGGCAGGTGATTTATTTACTGGATGTTATGTTCTAGTAGCATATCTAATAGCTTTTCAAATTGCCTCTTATCTTCTGCACTACTATTATTCTCTTTTTATATGTATAAATACAACCACAATCTCTATTCATTCTTTCCAATCTCTGAAGGAGAAAGTTAAAGACTCAGGATAGAGGTAGGCTATATTCCATTCTTTGTGATTTCTACATATATCATCTATTTTGTGAATTATTATGTCAAACTCTTTAGTATTAGGGGTCTGTATATTACGATGTTTACTAATTTTCAAATTAAAATTCTACCACTATTAATTCACATTCTGTGTTACTATATTTTTCACAGATTTTCCTTGATTTATGTCTCTCTCCATATGTCGCGGTTCCCCCTTGATTCTATTTTTCTATCTCTGATCTATAAGTTTGGAAACCCTTTATCTGATCATCATTACCAGTCTCTTAGGAGTACAAGGTTTCATATATTCATTATATCTATTTTTTCAGTTTGGGTTGGTTCCTCTAAGAACTCTATTTTTCTTTTAGAGTTACTCGAAACTAAACCCTGCACATTCATCACTGTGATGGTTTGCGTGTTATCCCCTTTATCTAATATGGGTAATAATAAGGATTTTCCCATGGCTCTTTCCTGTTCTGATATATTTGTTCTTTTCTTCATTTTCATAACTTCGGACATTAAAAATCCAACTTTTCCCAATATATTTGATCTTCATCTTCATATTTATTCATTTGTGTTGCACCTGCATCTGTCTCCATATCTGCACCATCCCTTTGCGCCATAGACACATTGCTTCCTTGCACTGTACCTGGGAGCTGATGCCTCATATCGCGATACTGACATTTCATAAAATGGTGTTGGCTTGCTTTTTTCCTTCATCTCATACTCTTTATTCCTTTCTTTATTTGCTTCATTTTTACTTTGATTTTTGATATGTATTTGATTTTGATTTTCGTTCTTCATGGCTACAGGATACATATACCTACTATTTTGTTGAATGACCTCTAGGGAAAGAAAATTCTTCCACAGTGAAATTGACACCCCTATGAACCTCCATGGACAGTCAACCTGAATAGACAACTTAGATTGGATAGACATCCTAACTTGAATGGACACCCTAACTGAATAGACACCTTAACCTGGATAAACACCTAACACTGAATAGACATCCTAACCTGAATAGACATCCTAATCTGGATAGACATCTAACCTGAATAGACATCCCTAATCTGAATAGATATCCCTAACCTCAATAGACTGTAACCTGAATAGTCATCCTAACCTGAATAGACACCTGACCTGAATAGACATCCCTAACCTGAATAGACATCCTAAAATCTGAATAGACAGCCTAACCTGAATAGACATGTTAATCTGAACACATAGCCTGAATAGACATCCTAATCTGAGATAGACATCCTAACCTGAATAGACATCTAACCCAAATGACATCCCTAACTCAATAGACTGCATAACCTGAATAGACAGCCTAACACTGAATAGATATCTAATCTGAAGATATACTAACCTGAATAGACATCCCAATCTGAAGACATCCTAATCTGAATAGACATCTAACCTGAATAGACTGCTTAACTTGAACAGACAGCCCTAACCTGAATAGACATCTAATCTGAAGACATACTAACCTGAATAGACATCCTAATCTGAAAACATCTAATCTGAATAGACATCTAACCTGAATAGACTGCTTAACCTGAATAGACAGCCTAACCTGAATAGACATCCCTAATCTGAACATACTAACCTGAATAGACATCCTAACCTGAATAGGCATCCTAATCTGAATAGACATCTAACCTGAATAGACAGCCCTAACCTCAATAGACTGCTTAACCTGAATAGATCATCCTAACCTGAATAGACATCTAATCTGAAGACACTAACCTGGTGTAGCACGCCGAAACCTGGAGCGCGCCCAGCAGGCGGGAAGAGGCGGCGACCAGCAGTTGGGGGCTACTGGCGCTCTATCAACCTGCCACACCCCGATAGGACCAAGCTGAAGGAGCCTGCGCCGACACCTGGTCGCGCAGGCGGGGAAGAGCGGCAACCAGCAGTTGGGGGCTGCTGGCCGCTCCACCGACCCTGCCACAACACCCATGGGACCAAGCCGAGGAGGAGCCGCCGCCCGACACCTGGAGGCGGCGCGGCCAGGAAGGGCGACCGACCAGCAGTTGGGGGCTGCTGGCCGCTCCACCCGACCTGCCACAACACCCATAGGACCAAGCAGAGAGGCCGCGCGCTGACACCTGGAGGCCAGCAGGCGCGGGAAGGGCGGCGACCAGCAGTGGGGGCTGCTGGCGCTCCACCCAACCTGCCACAACACTCATAGGACCAAGCGAGAGGAACGCCCGACACCTGGGCGGCGCGCAGCAAGCGAGGAAGAGCGGCGACCGGGAGTTGTGGGGCTGCTGGCCGCTCCACCACGACCTGCCACCAGCGATGGGAGCAAGCCGAGAGGAGCGCTGCCGACACTTGGGCGTGCGAGGCGGGAAGAGGCGGCGACCAGCAGTTGGGGGCTGATGGCCGCTCCACCCGACCTGCCACACCACCGATAGGACCAAGCCGAGGAAGGCTGCCGCCGACACCTGGGCGCTCAGCGGCAGCGGAAGAGCGGCGACCAGCAGTTGGGGGCTGCTGGCCACTCCACCCGACCTGCCACACCACCGATAGGACCAAGCCGAGAGGAGCCGCTGCCCGACACCGGAGCGCGCCTTGCGGAAGAGGCGGCGACCAGCAGTTTTGGGCTGCTGGCCGCTCCACCACCTGCCACACCACGATAGGACCAAGCTGAGGAGGCCGCCGCCCGACACCGGGCGCAGCTGCCAGGAAGAGGCGGTGACCAGCAGTTGGGGGGGCTGGCGCTCCACCCGACCTGCCACCACCCGATAGGACCAAGCCGGGCCGCCACGCCCGACACCGGAGGCGCGCAATGAGCGGGAAGGGCAGCGACCAGCAGTTGGTGGGTTGCTGGCTGCTCCACACCCGACCTGCCACACCGATAGGACCAAGCCGAGGAAGGAGCATGCCGAACGGAGGCGGCGCGCGGGCAGGAATGGCGGCGACCAGTTAGTGGGCTGCTGGCCACTCCACCCGACCTACCACACCACCCGATAGGACCAAGCGAGATGAGCCGCCGCCGACACCTGGAGGCGTGCAGCGCGAGCAGGAAGGGTGACGACCAGCAGTTGTGGGGCTGCTGGCCGCTTCACCAGACCTGCCACACCACCCGATAGGACCAAGCCGAGGAGCGCTGCCAGCACCCGGAGCGAGCAGCGGCTGGGAAGAAGCGGCGACCAGCAGTTGGTGGGCTGCTGGCGCTCCACCCGACCTGCCCACCACGATGGACCAAGCCGAGAGGAGCCGCGCCCACCCAGAAGCGCGCGGGCGGGAAGGAGCGGCGACCAGCAGTTGGGGGGCTGCTGGCGCTTCACCCGACCTGCCACACCACCCACGTGGACCAAGCCGAGAGGAGCGCTGCCGACACCCGGAGGTAGCGCAGCGGCTGGGAAGGGCGGCGACCAGCAGTTGGGGGCTGCTGGCGCTCCACCCGACCTGCCACACTGCGATGGACAAGCGAGAAGGGCCGCGCTGACACCGGAGGCCGCCTTGGGCAGGAAGGGCGACCGACCAGCCCAGTTGGGAGCTACTGGCGCTCCACCCGACCTGCCCACACCACGATAGGACCAAGCCAAGAAGAGCGCTGCCGACACCGGGAGGCGCACAGCCAGCGGGAAGGGCTGGCGACCAGCAGTTGGGAGGCTGCTGGCCGCTCCACCTGACCTGCCACTGCACCTGGGACCAAGCCAAGAGGAGCCGCCGCCGACACCGGAGGAGATGCGCGGGCAGGAAGAGGCGACAACCAGCAGTTTTCAGGCTGCTGGCGCTCACCCGACCTGCCACACCACCGATAGGACCAAGCTGAGAGGAACGCGCCCGACACTTGGGCGTGCAGCGGGCGGGAAGGCGGCGACCAGCAGTTGGGGGCTGCTGGCCACTCACCCGACCTGCCACACCACCGATAAAACCAAGGCCGAGAGGGCCGCCGCCCGACACCAGGCGCGCAGCGTGCGAGGAAGGCGAGCGACCAGCAGTTAATGGGCTGCTGGCACTCCACCCGACATTCAGCCACACCACGATAGGACCAAGCGAGATGAGCCGCGCCAGCACCGGAGCGTGCAGGCGGGAAGGGTGAGCAACCAGCAGTTGGTGGGCTGCTGGCGCTCCACCCGACCTGCCACACCACCCGATAGGACCAAGCCGAGAGGAGCGCCGGCGACACCTGGAGGCGGCGCGCCCAGCGGCTGGGAAGGGCAGGACCAGCAGTTTTGGGCTGCTGGCCGCTCCACCCGACCTGCCACACCGCACGATAGGACCAAGCCGGGAGGAGCCGCCGCGACACCCGAGGAGCGGCAATAAGCGGGAAGGGCAGGCGACCAGCAGTTGGGTAGCTGCTGGCGCTCCACCCGACCCGCCACACTACCCGTGGACCAAGCCGAGAAGGCCGCGCCGACACCGGAGAAACAGCAGGCGGGAAGGAGGCGGCGACCAGCAGTTGGGGGGCTGCTGGCGCTCCACCCGACCTGCCACACCACCACGATGGATGGCCGACCAGGAGCGCGCTGACGCGCAGGGCGTGCGAGCGGAAGAGCGGCGACCAGCAGTTGAGGGCTGCTGGCCGCTGCACCCGACCTGCCACACCACCAATAGGACCAAGCCGAGAGGAGCCGCCGCCGACACCCGGAGACGCGCAACGGCTGGGAAGGGCGAGCGACCAGCAGTTTTTCAGGCTGCTGGCCGCTCCACCCGACCTGCCACACCACCAATAGGACCAAGCTGAGAGGAGCCGCCGCCGACACCTGGAGGCGCGCAGCGGGCGGAAGGGCGGCGACCACCAGTTGGGGGCTGCTGGCCCTCCACCCGACCTGCCACACTACCGATAGGACCAAGCCGAGATGCCGCCTTGACACCGGAGGGCGCGCAACGGGCGGGAAGGGCGAGCGACCAGCAGTTGGGTGGCTTTTGGAGGCGTGCAACGGGTGGGAAGGGCAGCGACCAGTAGTTGGTGGGCTGCTGGCCTCTCCACCCGACCTGCCACACCACCGATAGGACCAAGCCGAGAGGAGCCGCCGCCGACACCGGGGCGCAGCGGGGGGAAGGGCGAGCGACCAGCAGTTGGGGGGCTGCTGGCCACTCCACCCGACCTGCCACACCACCGATAGGACCAAGCCGAGAGGAGCCGCCGCCGACACCCGGAGGCGCGCAATGGGCGGGAAGGGCGAGCGACCAGCAGTTGGGGGGTTGCTGGCTGCTCCACCCGACCTGCCACACCACCGATAGGACCAAGCCGAGAGGAGCCGCCGCCGACACCCGGAGGCGCGCAATGGCTGGGAAGGGCGAGCGACCAGCAGTTTTTCGGGCTGCTGGCTGCTCCACCCGACCTGCCACACCACCGATAGGACCAAGCCGAGAGGAGCCGCCGCCGACACCCGGAGGCGCGCAACGGGCGGGAAGGGCGAGCGACCAGCAGTTAGGGCTGGTGGCGCTCCATCCGACCTGCCACACACCACCCGATAGGACCAAGCCGAGAGGAGTCGCCGCCGACAACCGGGCGCGAACGGGCGGAAGGCCGGGCGATGACCAGCAGTTGGGTGGCTGCTGGCGCTCCACCCGACCTGCCACACCACCGATAAAACCAAGCCGAGATCCGCCACCGACACCGGAGGCGCGCACGGGAAGGGCGGCGACCAGCAGTTGGTGGGCTGCTGGCCGCTCCACCTGACCTGCCACACCACCGATAGGACCAAGCCGGGAAGCGCCGACACTTATAAAACAAATGGGTGGGAAGGGCGGCGACTAGCAGTTGGCGGGCTGCTGGCGCTCCACCCGACCTGCCACACCACCGATAGGACCAGCCGAGAGGAGCCGCCGCCGACAATAGGTGCGCAACGGGTGGGAAGGGCGAGCGACTAGCAGTTGGCGGGCTGCTGGCCGCTCCACCCGACCTGCCACACCTCCGATAGGACCAAGCCGAGAGGTGCCGCTGCCGACACCCGGAGGCGCGCAACGGGTGGGAAGGGCGAGCGACCAGCAGTTGGGGGGCTGCTGGCCGCTCCACTTGACCTGCCACACCACCGATAGGACCAAGCCGAGAGGAGCCGCTGCCGACACCTGAAGGCACGCAACTGCTGGGAAGGGTGAGTGACCAGCAGTTGGTGGGTTGCTGGCCGCTCCACCCGACCTGCCACACCACCGATAGGACTAAGCCGAGAGGAGCTGCTGCCGACACCTGTAGGCGCGCAACGGGCGGGAAGGGCGAGTGACCAGCAGTTGGGGGGCTGCTGGCCGCTCCACCCGACCTGCCATACCGCCGAGAGGAGCCACCGCCGACACCTGGAGGCGCGTAACGGCCGGGAAGGGCGAGTGTCCAGCAGTTTGGGGGCTGCTTGCCGCTCCACCCGACCTGCCACACGACCGATAAGACCAATCCGAGAGGAACCGCCGCCAACACCTGGAGGCTCGCAACGGGCGGGAAGGGCGAGCGACTAGCAGTTGAGGGGCTGCTGGCCGCTCCACCCGACCTGCCTCACCACCGATAGGACCAAGCCAAGAGGAGCCGCCGCTGACACCGGGAGACGCGCAACGGGCGGGAAGGGCGAGCGACCAGCAGTTGGGGGGCTGCTGGCCGCTCTCCGGACCTGCCACACCACCGATAGGACCAAGCCAAGACGAGCCGCTGCCGCCACCACTTGGAGACACGCAACGGGCGGGAAGGGCGAGCGACCAGCAGTTGGGGGGTTGCTGGCCGCTCTCCGGACCTGCCGCCACCACCTGGAGACACGCAATGGCCTGAAAGGGTGAGCGACCAGCGGTTGGGGTACCGTTGGCCGCTCTCCGGACCTGCTACGCTACCGATAGGACCAAGCCAAGACGAGCCACCGCCGACACTTGGAGACTAATGCAGCTGCTGGGAAGGGCGAGCGACCAGCGGTTTGGGGACAGCTGGCCGCTCTCTGGACCTGCCTCACCACTGATAGGATCAAGCCGAGAGTAGCCGCCACTGACACCTGGAGACATACGCAACAGCCAGGAAGGGCAAGCAACCAGCGGTTGGGGGACCACTTTCTGCTGTCCGGACCTACCACACCGCCGATAGGACCAAACAAAGATGAGCCACCGACACCACCTGGAGACACGCAACGGCCGGGAAGGCCGAGTGACCACTTGAGGACGAAATAACATTACATAAAGTAAAGGCGAATGAGATTGAATCTTTTAAATATTTAGGAACAAAGATATCCAGTACAGGTTCTCTTACGTTGGAATTTAGTGAAAGACTAAAAAAAGCTTATCAAACAATGGGCAGACTGAATAAAATTTGGAAAACAAATTGCTCACAAAAGTAAGATTATAAGTCTGGTACGGTTTGTATTGCTACACAGACATAAATCATGTTGTGTCAGTGAAAATATAAAAGATTTTGTCAAGTTGAAAATAAAGCATTAAGAGGAATATGAGGTATCAGATGGCAGGATAGTTAGAAATGATACCATAAGGGAAATTACTGAAGTTCAGTACATAGTTGGAGCAAAGATGAAAGGGAGGTTGAGATGGCTTGGACATGTCCTTCATACAGCTCCTGGGAGAACTGTAGTGGCAGTGTCAGCTTTCCTCCAGTGGACAGGAGAGGCGTTTGAAGACCCGGACCAATTTGGATGAGACCCGTGAGAAGGGAGGCTGGGGGTGAATGGAAATTTGTGGAAGACAAAGCACAGGAGAGACATGAGTGGCCGAATTTCGCAGAGACCCTTTTGCGTCACGCGGCAGTGGTCCCTTTGATGATGATGATGAGGACATTTTCAAACGTATTTAACCAAAGTGTTTATAGCAATATGTGATTCACTATCTGAGTAATGATTCCTCTTCCAGGGCAGAAATAGAGATTTTAATGAAAATACATGTAGTGTCTTTTATAATAACCATATATGAGAAGTAGAGTCTGTCATTTCAAAACACTATCTTTTAAATCGATATAACTAGTGGTTTAGGCCATGCATTAATTAAACAGATAAATACTAATTCCTGTGCATGATCAGAACTAGAATCTTTTCTAAACGCTACTCAGTTTCAAGCAAATGTAGCGAAACATTTTTTTGGCAATATAAAAGCTCAGTGAATGAATAACAATTTGTCATCAGAGCTTGAACCAATAGTTTTCGGTACTTAATTCCCCCGCTGTTTTTAGAACTAAAAAAAAAAAAAACTTGGAAAATCTTTTCCAATTTCATTAGATCAGTAAGGAATGCTTCACCAATTGGCGATTATTTCGTCAAAGTTTTATGAAAAACAAACGTGAGAAAGCTTTTTATGTGTCAAGTTACTATGGAAATTGAGTTTGGTTTCGTTAGTATAGCTCTGATCTTTTTCAAGTTACTCCTGCGACTGAAATGAAGAGAATCGAACGTGCTTCTGCTTGCATGTGAGATGAATTTAGTTTCCCCCTTGTTTTTTATCACTGTGATGACCATAATTAATTTGATTAGCAGTAGTAAAAATCATGTTTTCAATTGCCGGTACATGTCTGTGTTTAAAACTCTTTTTTCATTTACTTAAAAAGCGTTGAGATGCGTAAAAATGTTCCCAGTGTTTATCGAAGATTAGCCATGGTCTAAAGGCGAGCGGATTATTTATCAAAGGGGACATGGTTCCTTATAATCCTTAAACATGTTCCTATCTCTTCTAAAAATAATCCATGTAAGCTTTCCATGTTAAATGAAATGCACAGCTTAATTTTAGTCTCTCACATCTTGAATAAATCCGAATATTCTCTTTATTATGAGAGTATTTCCAAGCAGGTCTTATCGACATAAAAGACAGCTTTCGGGTAGGAAACATGCATACGCATCAGTTCTTTTGTAGCTATCCGGATATTCCGGATAAACGGAAGAAAAGAATCCGGAAAAATTGTATCAGTCTTATTTCAGCTTCAGCCTGAGAGTGGCCATTTAAAATCTAGTTAAGCAATCGAAATTTAATTTTGAATACATGAACATAAATTTGAAACGTCAGTGATGCTAACGAATAGATACGTAGAGTTTCTTAAATGAGTATTTTGGTTGCGTTCGTTATCATCATTACCGGTCCCATCACTGTGGCAGCATAATTGGCGATAACAACAAGAAAAATGGGGATGGCAGTGATTAAGATGATGCTGAAAATAAAGATATAATCCAGTGATTACTCATATCAGCTTGTACGTAGTGGAGGTTTGCGTTTCATGCAGTTTTTTATATTATTAAGTGACGTTGATGCTGAGTTTTTTCTTTCATATTTTCATTGATGTTGATGCTTCATGTTTCCCATCTGTTTACTTCATTGCAGTATTACCGTCTTTGAAAATTGCATTTTTTACAGATTTACATGTACGAACAAATGAAGTAACAAAGTTTCCACAAGAGCCATTTTACTGTATTTTGAAACTCATATGCAAAACTGGGAAACATTCATAAACTAAAAAAACAATAGACTGTCAGTCTAGTTTGCACGTGCTTGTGGGTTAGGGATATTTTCACAGTATCCACGGGATAAAATACTCTTTAATTATTTGACAAGACTTTAATATAAAACAGTGATGATTTTATCATCATCACAATAAATGCAATATGCATTTCTTACATTTAGTAACGGAAACTTTCATAGGTTTTTCCAGGAATTTAAATCTATAAACATATTCCTCCATGTATTTTTTACGTGTCGATTTGTTCATTAAAACTTTTCTGTCATCTGCACTGAGATGAATAATTCAGAGATGTCTCTTATAACAGCCTTACAAAACTGACAAGGATTTCAGTCAAACAGAAGCCGTGGTTTAATAATTAGATGAAGACAAAACGCTCCTCTGAAAAAACATTCATTTCCTTTCAGTGCCTTGGAACTCGGTATAAAGGATATTCCTCATTACCTGTTGGTTTTATTATGAAAATGTCCTCATTATACGTTGTTATAGAAAATGACCCCTTCGTATTTCTCTACTAAGTGTGATTCCTGGTTATACGTGTGGTGGAAATTTTAGCTAGTTGATGAACAGCTAGCTTTTGACTTTATGTGTCATCGGATGCAACTCATTATATTAAGTGTGTTCACTTACACTGGCAGGTAGTGTGTCTGAGAGTAAGTTTTGTGGTAGATTGACCACAACGTCAGAAACCGTAGGCATTGAACAAGTTTCACTTGCAATTCGCCAGTTACTTTGCCTGATACCTGATTTGCCACAATATTATTGGATACTGATTCCATACATATTCTTCATACATTATGCACTTCCTGGCCAGATCCTGGCCATCTGGAGTAACTCAAAGTCCCGAGAGTGTCAGGCATAACATTTATGACCCAGCTGTTGCAGTTTAGGTTACATTCAGTTCCAGACCCCAAAACCTTCACTTCCAGTACCGCAGATTCGGTATCAGGCAAATGGGCGTATCTGACCCATCTGTAGGAGTGCTGTAGGAATTTTCACATTTAGGCCTTAACCTCGATGCTTTGGGAAATTTGCATGTTGCATGTATGAGTGCTCAACCCACCGAATTCCCGGTTGTTAGCTGTGCTAAACATAACCATCTTCCCACTGTCTCTGCACTTGAAGGTGGAAAGGTTGACTGAAGCACTTGCTATATTCACTACAGGGCTTGATTGTGGATATGTTAAACATGACCATATTACATGTCTGTACTTTGTCTAACATACAGTAGTTCCAGGTCCCTGGAGAGCTAAACAAGTAACGCGAAAGATAATGCCACTCCAGTATCAGGGATCTAAAGTACCAGACACCTCCCTCACTGCCCTATCCACTGAAGCAATTTTTACCAAAACTGCATACCGTGATGTGCATGTGAATTATGTGGCATATTTTTATATATAATAGAATGTTTAAAAAATATAGGATCCCCAGAAAAACATAGTTCTGGAATTGCAGCCTTTACAGTCCCAACTCCCAAATTGTCTTATATGATATATCGTCTCGTTTCTCTCTTACACTTGAAGAATCATCTTTAGCAGTCTTCTATTACCTGACTGTCGAAAACGGCGCTGTCTTATTGCCATCCCATGCTCGAAAAATCACAGGAGATCCATGTGATTTAGTACAAGAGAAAACCACGGGAAAATAACAGTCAGAAGATCCGTACCATCCATGCATTATCAGGGCACAAAGCCCTGATGATGCGTGAAAAAACGCGAGAGCGCTTGGTACGGATCTCCGGACTGTTATTCTCCTGTGGGATTTGGTTTTACCATCCCATGTTTTTTTCTTATGGGAAAGAGACTAACTTTAATTGGGCACTGTTGTCTAAATTCAACTAGGTCATGGTGAGGATTGTGTTAATTGACTTCTTTTTAGAGGCCATAACGAACCTGCCAAGTAAGAAGTAACATGGTTAAATGAAAAGGAAGAGTAGAGGAAGGATAAGGTTCCACCTGTTGAAAGTCCATCATATGACGTAATGCTTTCAAGATGCCTGACCTTCGCGCACTCGCGACTTCAGCAGAGTAACCACTGAGATGTAACTCTGTGAGTAGTCAAGATTAAAGCATAAAGCAGTTACTAACGATGGATTTATTAATGAAAAGACGTTGACTGAGCGTTAACAGAAATAATGGTGTTTGGAGCAACTTGTCAGATTAAAGTGAATGCTCTTCAAAATGATAGGTAAGTCGTATGCATATCTGAATATGATGCTTAGAGATATCCTTGCGGTTTATTCAGTAATATGATGCCTTTCTTTTAGGAGATTAATAATTTATTTATTGTCTGTCTTCTAAGGGCTTAGTATTTTATTTGATGTTTTCATTCTAAGATATTAATATTTTCTTCTTCTTCTTCTTCTTCTTCTTCTTCTTCTTCTTCTTCTTCTTCTTCTTCTTCTTCTTCTTCTTCTTCTTCTTCGAGATTAGTATTTAATTGTAATCTCAAAATTCTGATAGATCTGTGCATTTTAGTGTCATAGTCGGGAATTATAATTATCTCACCATTTCAGAATAGAATTGGTTTAATTTGAAAAGTTTATGGCTATAGAAGTATTGATATTACCCACAGAATTATGCCCATTACCGACAGTTGTGCCGGTAAAAGTCGATAATATTAAGCTATGGTCGACTTTCGTCACTTTACTTGGAATGTTCTGCTCATTTGACAAAACTAGAAGAGAGTTTCAGTTATCTTTACTTTTATCAAGTTAAGAATAGCATGAAGTGTCTAACACTTTCTAAAGAGGAATTTTTAATAAAATTTGTCAATTCACATTATAAGTAGAGTCTTGTTCCGACTGGAAACAGGCATAGGATTAGTTTGTATAAGTTGAGTTTGTTTCCTTCATAACGATGGCACTCTTAAGAATGTTAATGACGGGTAAATAATGGGGCGGTTATTCTTTCATCGTATTTGAGCTCTGTTTTATAAAACTATTGAGGCAACAAAGTCTGGAGTCACCATCAGATATATTGTTTTTATTATACAGGCAGATCGCTCGGTGTTTGTCTTCTTTATCCATTTAATAGGATCTCGATGCATGTAATTGCATTTTTTGGGCTTGAAAAAGATCGCTTGAATGGTCTCTCTGCAACTCATTTGTTAGTTGATTTGTTTTGAGTGAAAAAATCTGTAAAAATGAGATTTGACAATTAAGTGTCCACACATTGCGTGTCTCTCTTTTCAGATCTTATCGTGTTGCCCGCATCTTGAGTCCTGATGATCATTTACTTAGCTTAAACTGTGATTCTTTTGGACATTTTTGAGGTCAAATCAAATAACACGAGAGGCGTTCATGAATGACCGTTCCTTTTCTTGTCGAGACTCTCTCTCTCTCTCTCTCTCTCTCTCTCTCTCTCTCTCTCTCTCTCTCGTTTCTTTCATGCGTCGAGACAGCGGGATCTTCGCGCGGGACTTGGGCCACAAAGCTAATCCTATGACAGTGTTGCAGAGATCGGCTTGGGATGGGTCATGCATGTAGGAACCCCGCAGCCGATAAGGGTCAGTTTAACATCCCCAATCCTGTTTCTTTCACCCCTAAGAAGAAGGAGAAGGCTCCGCCTACCACCCTCACCCCTGAAGAAACATCCTTCTGGTCTCTTTGAACCAATGGTGCACTCGCTGTGGCGTCCAACTGACCAATTGCAAGCAAGGTGTGTTTCCCCCCAATGTACGCTTGGCCCCTCCCCCTCACTTAGAAGGTGGCTTGGGAGGTTTGGGGGGCGGGGGAGGAGGGAAAGCTGTGGAGGTGTTCTGGGGTATTGGGAGGTAGAAGAGGTTGCGGAGGTACATCCGTTTTAGAGAGATAAAAATGTGCCGGATGAGAGAGAACTAAAGGATTTCGGTCGTGGATTTCCAGTGGCTAATTACCGAGAGTTTTAATTCCGTCGGTTTTCGAGACGAATTAAAATATTCCGGGCTTTGTTTCGCTTTTGGGCTATTTGAGTAAGGCTGTCTGAAGCTTAAACCCCATGACTTGGGCACAGAGAGAGAGAGAGAGAGAGAGAGAGAAACTAATGGCGATGTTCAATGAGGAAGGTGTCTTCACTTCATGGTATTTGATGCTTGGTCATGTTATTATTAAGTAATAAATTGAAGGTTTTTATTTGATTGAAATTTTTTTTTATATTTTAGATAGCATAACTTCATGTTTTACTGTGTTTGGGGATTTCCTTTACCGGATTTCAGCTACTTATTCGCTCGAATTACTTCGAATGATATTGAAATTTGTGAATGCAGTTGAAAGCACACCAGGATTTGGAGGATAACAGAAGTCCATTATATATATATATATATATATATATATATATATATATATATATATATATATTAATGTATATAGCCTATATATGTATATGTGTACACGTATAGTACACACACACACACATACATATTAATATATATATATATATATATATATATATATATATATATATATATATATATATATGTGTGTGTGTGTGTG
The DNA here is from genome assembly GCF_040412425.1 of Macrobrachium rosenbergii. Classification (NCBI taxonomy): domain Eukaryota; kingdom Metazoa; phylum Arthropoda; class Malacostraca; order Decapoda; family Palaemonidae; genus Macrobrachium; species Macrobrachium rosenbergii. Next base: position 37,074,172 of record NC_089795.1, read on the forward strand.
TGTAAATATGTGTGTGCATGTATGTATGTCAAACCATACTACTGTATATATAGTGTGTGTGTGGGTAGTGAGCGTTCAGTAAGGTCTTAAAATTACTGACGATATTATGTCTGTACTCTTTTACTACAGAAATAGCAATTACCCGATTACTGCTTCTAAACAGACTCGTCAGCTATTATGTAAATGTTTCTTTCATTTGTATTTGCATAATTTCGATAAGATTTTTTTTCCTTTCATGTCGAAGATGATTTAAGCACTAACACATTCCGTGTAATCACGATTAATCCTGTCGGGACATAAAATTATTATTATTTTTATGTTTATAAACCGACTGACGGTACTGTACATTTATTCTACGACTGATGAATTTTACTCTCGCCTTTAACTGAAACCATTTGGATATCACTTGCCATCCGTATGAATGTTTAGGCAAATTTCTGTGCATGGCTGCAGCATTTTTTATAATCTAAACTCCTTGGTTTATATACACCTGCTTTACATATTCCTATTTGTATTCCCATTGCATATATATATATATATATATATATATATATATATATATATATATATATATATATATATATATATATATATAATATAATTATATATATATATATATATATATATATATATATATATATATATATATGTATGTATCTGACCTTGATGCTACGACGCTAAACTGCGTAAATCGATCAGTCAGTAAGTCACCTCAGCTGTGTCTCTAGAAACACCCTGTTGATACCTGTGACTGCCACACCCAACAGCCAACTAGAAACATAAGTAGGCAGTTCTTTCGTTCATATCCAATAATATTGTCTGTTTATATATTATATGTATATATGTGTGTGTGTATCTCTCTCTCTCTCTCTCTATATATATATATATATATATGTGTGTGTGTGTGTGTATGTATTATGTATACATAAATGCACAGGCACCCCCGCTCGCACGAAAGGGAAATAATAGATTTATTTCTCCTAAATTCATTTTCTTAACCAAAACGTTCTGGACGTCCTGAAAATTCAAAAAGTAAATAATTTATCTCTGCTATAAAGATGTAGAGTTTTGTTTTATGTATGAAAAGATTATCTCAGGATAATTTCCAGCACTTTCAAACACACGAAAAACGAATGTCTTTTTTCTAAAACCTACCACACTTATTGTCAGTATCATAATTTTTCCGCATTACTATTTTCTTGCTCAAAACCCCTTCCATTTTCGCTAGGTGTCTGCCATCACGGCTAATTTTAGAGCCTCCGTCCGCCGCGCACGCAAATAACATTTAAATGAATTAAGTGATTTCTTATTACTTAATAAGGTAATTAAATACGAGATAAACAAGCTTTTCGCAAAGCCATTAAAAAGTAATTCAGTCTAATTCGGTGTTAGGGACTCCACTCCCACGGTTCCAAAAAGATTATTGCAATTTACATTTTTTTTTCCCCTCTCACCTTTCTCATTAGCGTTTCTGTTTCAGGGTGGCCTCAACCCCGATAGATTTAGATCGCTGTTTCGTTAAGGTATTAATGGATTCTTGTTCATGATGACCAATTATTTAGCAGCAGTGATAGTAGCTGTAGTATTGCTAATGGTGATGTTGCTGGCTGTAGCTAGAAAACGTTTGTGTAATGCGGAAACAGTTCTGATAAATTGGCACTTCGGTAATTTGGGGATATTTTTCCTTGAACAAGAATCAACGTATGTTTTGATTAATTTCTGTTTTTTTTTTTTTATATTTAGTTTTAAATTTTAAAAGATATGATGATTAAACCATTAGACAGGCGGAAATCCGTGGCCAGGTGAATTGGAACTCATTTTCATTTTTTACAATATAGTTATACTAAACATGATTATGCATTTATTTCAGGTTTATTGTGTTTTTGTAAGGCAGGGCAACGGTATTGATGTAGGTCGTGCGCAGGATCTTTCGTTCCATTATAACAGTCTTATTGTGTTTCCAATTTCCGAAGTATATTTTCGAAATTGTCGAAGTACTTCAAGGGCAAAGCAGTTTTGAGCAATTAAGACATAACGCCACAGTGAGGGTGGTGTTATAATAAGGAAATATTTTTAATAGAAATTTAAGTTGCTGTTACTATTTTTAACTTAAAATCTGAAGTTCTCCTGTTCTCCTACATGGTAATACTGCATGGGAAAACACAATTACAGTTAAGACGATTACAAAATATGAATGAGCACCAGCACAATGATTAAGACGCAATAGGTTATCACATATTACATACTGGTATTTTCACATTTGATAACTTATTATGTCTTAATCGCGTGTTTCCCCACACAGTAACACCCCCGGGGGGGGTGGGGGGAACAATAAGAGGCGCAGCATCTTCCCCATGACAAAATGGAAGTCCAGGTGAGGAAATGCAGGAAATGGCTGCCAGGTAGGTGAGGAATGCAGGGGGCGGGAGGGAGGAGAATGAGTTGTAATATTTGAGTTTGTCACGTGAAAAACAATTCCAGTTTTTTTTTTTTTTTTTTTTATGGCCTCAAGGCTCTCTCTCTCTCTCTCTCTCTCTCTCTCTCTCTCTCTCTCTCTCTCTCTCTCTCTCTCTCGTCCTCCGTGCGGTAATTGAAAACGGAATTAGTCGCGTGTTGAGAAAAGTAATGATGGTGATTACTGAATACAATAGGATAATTTAGCATATACGTTAAAGGTAGATATTAGAACAATGCAGATGGAATCGTGGATGGGTGATGGTATTGATTATTGAAACATAGACATTTATGGTTCTGGTAGAAGAAGGTGGCATATTTACAGTCAAAGCTGATGACATTGAACACTCACACACACACATCTTTAAGTGACAGATAGACAGATGAGATACAAAGAAAGGACAGGTTGTGGCCTCTCTGATAAACACAAGCTTACTATTACCATACCACGAAGAAAAGACAGTCAGCCAAAGAAATGGAATATATTAGAACACATCACGAAGGAAAGAAAAAGGCAGTCCGATAATAAAGTAGAACATGTTTGAGCCTATAAAATGAAAATGCTGTCAGATGAAAGGAATTAATATATTTGAATCTATAGCAAAAACAGTCGGTCAGATAAAGGAGCGGAATATATTAGAACCTAAGACACTCAAGAAGACTAGATATTCAACTCAACTCTACTCTTGCCTCCATCAACCAGTCAGCCATCAGAAGAGACAGTCGACTGCCCATACTGAATGGCGTCTTGAAGAGAAAGTGGTTGTGGAGAGGCTGAATAATGGAGCGGTAGTTTTTGGGCAACTTACATTCAACGGAGTGTGGTAGGAGGTGCCGAAGAATTGCGTGCAATGGTGAAGAGGGCGAAGTGGGGGGAGGGAGGAGGGAGTGATATTGGGAGGAGTGAAGAGGATGAGGAGGAGGAGAAGGGAGAAGCGATTGGGTCGAAAGAAAAAGGTAATGAAACTGGAGTGATGGAGGAATTCGTCAAGTAAGAAGACACTTGCGAGTAGCTTCGAATAAAAGTGAATGGTGGATGTATATAAATGAAAAGAGAAGGAATGTTTTTAGGAAGATTTGAAGAAACAGAGAGAGGAAAAAGGATTGAGAATAAAATGAAAGCAGAGAGAGAGAGAGAGAGAGAAATAATCAACGAATGATGAGAAGGTATTTTTTAAGAAGTAACATAAATTCGAAAACAGAAAAAAGACAACGAAGGGCTCGCCTCTCTCTCTCTCTCTCTCTCTCTCTCTCTCTCTCTCTCTCTCTCATGTCACCTTCTTCAGGCGGGTGAAGAGCGTCCTCCTCGGGGCGCTGAGAGATGCCTCATTCCTCCGTCTCAAGATGGCCTGGGACAATGCCTAATCTCGCCTGAAACATTTCTAGGTTGAGGCTTACAACGCCTTGAGTATGTGTCTCTCTTTTAGGTATATCTTGTTATGTTTTCTTTTTTATCGCTTCCGTATAAAATCGCCTCTGTGACATTGTGTGTGTGTGTGTGTGCGCGTATATGTGTGTTCTTTAACAAGTATTCTCTAAACGCCATTCCATTCTTTGTTTGTCTTCAGTCATTGGCAGAAACATTCTGTTTGTCATTTTCATTTTTTATTTATTTTTTATTTTTTTTTTGCCCTTTGGAACTAACTCATATTTTCGAGTTATTTTTTTAATAAATGCTGATATAACTCAATTATTGTCAATTTTACTGTCATTATTGGTATCAATAATTTTTTTCAGTATTTTTGGCTTCTCTGATTGTATTGTTGTTCTTAACTGAAACTTGTGCAAGTAATTATAGTTGATAAAAAGGAAACTTATACGGTATTTTTGTTTTTTGTCAGGTTATTTCAAGGCGCTTAAATGATCACCATTGCATGAGAATATAACAATTATGTATATTTGAACAGAATCTATTTCGGCGCTGGAAACCCGTAGAGTTTCCTTTCTCTTCCTTGAGAGGATTCCCCTCTCTCTCTCTCTCTCTCTCTCTCTCTCTCTCTCTCTCTCTCTCTCTCTCTCTCTCTCTCTCTCTCTCTCTGAATATTTCGTGGAAGATATTTCCTTACTTTTGGGTGTCAGGTCTCTTGGCGCTCAGTCGTATAACAAAGAAAGGTAGCCCTCCTTTGCTCAGAGTGGTTTGTCAAAAGTTACCATTCCTTAGTGTTCATTTTTTTAAAGCTACGTCATTATCTTTCTATTTCATCTTATATGGCCTTTAATTAATATATCACGGGGTATGTTTCTATATTTCGTACATATGCCGACCCATCCAGTGCGTGGTAAACCCTCGTCTGAGGAAATTGTTCGTGGGGAAACTTTCTCACATCAAGATGTGACTTTATTGTAGGAAAGGACGGTTCTGTAAATGAATTAGTTTTAGAAAAAGACGATTCTGGTACTGAATTTATTATGGAATAAGATGATTCTGGTAATGACTTTGTTATAAAAAAAAGACGATTCTGGTAATGACTTTATAAGAGAAAAAGACGATTCTGGTAATGAATTGTTATATATAGAAAATGACGAATCTGGTAAGGACTTTATAATAGAAAAGGACAATTCTGGTAATGAATTTGTTTATAGAAAAAGTCGTTTTGGTAATGACTTTATAATAGAAAAAGACAATTCTTGTAATTAATTTATTATAGAAAATGACGATTCTGGTAATGAATTTATTATAGAAAATGGCGATTCTGGTAATGAATTTATTATAGGAAAAAGAAAATTTTGGTAATGAATTTATTCTAAAAAAGATTATGTTAATGAATTTATTATAGAAAAAGACGATTCTGTCAATGAATTTGTTGTGGAAAAGACGATTGTGGTAATGACTTTATTGTAGAAAGAGACGATACTAGTAATGAATTTATTATAGAAAAAGACGATTCTGATAATGAATTTGTTATAGAAAGAGACGAATCTAGTAATGATTTTGTTATAAAAAAAGATGATTCTGGCAATTAATTTATTATAAAAATCACGATTCTGGTAATGAACTTATTATAGAAAAAGACGATTCAGGTAATGAACTTATTATAGAAAAAGACGATTCTGGTAATGAATTTGTTATAGAAAGAGACGATTCTGGTAATGATTTTGTTACAGAAAAAGATGATTCTGGCAATTAATTCATTATAAAAAAGACGATTCTGGTAATGAACTTATAGAAAAAGACAATTCTGGTAATGAACTTATTATAGAAAAAGACGATTCTGGTAATGAGTTTATTATATAAAAAAGACAATTCTGTTAATGAATTTATTATAGAAAAAGACAGTTCTGTTAATGAATTCATTACAGAAAAGACGATTCCGTTACTCTCTCCTGTTTGTAACAGAAAACGAGCACCATCCTGGGATTTAACCGAAAATATATTTTCTTTGCCTTTAGATTAAGTTAGTCGTAATTATGTATTGTTAGCAAATGATAATTCTGCGGTAAGACGAAACCTTCAATCAATCAATAATTCAAGATGTTGCCCAAAAAACTGCATTAATTTGTTTAGGATTCATGACTAATAAAGCTTTAATATTCTGGCGTACGTCATAAATACCGGTTTAGTATCATGTATATTGTAGGAAAAAATGCATTTCTCTGACGTAAATGCATAATATGAGAAGCTAGAGCTGTTTGTCTGAGGTGTGTAGTAGGAAAAGTGTGAGCTATTTGTCTTAGTTGTGCAGTAGGAAAAGTGTAGTATAAATTCACCATTTCATCTATATGTATACATTATCATTTGTATATATTTATATATATGTACATATATACTGTATATGTACATGTATATGTATGTATGCATGTATATATAATATATATATGTATATGTATATGTATATATATATATGTATGTGTGTATAGTAGTTTGTCAGATAAAGATTTGGTTGTTGTATACTTGATTATTCCTTTGTAACGTTTATCGTGAAACTTTAATGTTAATCATATAACAAAGTCTATTCACTAAGAAATAGACGTCTAAGAAAACAGTACTGCACATTATATTTTATATATGTGTATATATTTTATATATACGTATATAAATGCATATATACATTATATATATATATATATATGCGTATATGTGTATGTGCGTGTGTATGTTTGTCTACATGTAAATACATATAATAGATACAGACATAATGTTTACATGTTTATATATATGATTTAGTATGTAGTCACTCTTTTCATTGACCTCTGTTTCATAGTGAATAGGTTGTTTTCATATGATTAACATATAAATTTCAAGATAAGCGTTACAAATGAATAATCAGGTATACCACAACCATTTATGATCTGTCAGCATTGCTCGTTGGAGGCACCCTACAACAGCTGCATTCACAGATGTAGAGTGATCTCGTAAAATGACGCAAATAAGTTTCCATTTGCGAAAATAAGTTTACATTTAGATATAAGTTTTAGAAATTTAGGAAAATAAGTTTCAGAAATAAGTTTCCATTGAAATATAAGTTTCGCATTTAGGAAAATAAGTTTAGAAATAATTTCATTTTGAAATAAAATTTCCATTTGCGAAAAATAAGTTTCGAAATAAGTTTCCATTTGCGAAAAATAAGTTTCGAAATAAATTTACATGTAGGAAATATAAATTTAAAAATAAATTTCCATTTGTGGAAAATAAGTTTCGAAATAAATTTCCATTTACTTGTAAGTTTCAAATAAGTTTCAAAAAAATAAGTTTGTGTACATTTAATAAGAAATAAATTTCCATTTGCGAAAATTTTTTCCATTTGAAAAATAAGTTTGGGATAAGTTTAAAATAAGTTTCCATTTGCGAAAAATAAGTTTCGAAATAAGTTTCCATTTGCGAAAAATGAGTTTACATTTAGGAAAAATAAATTTAGAAATAAATTTCCATTTGCGAAAAATAAGTTTCGAAATAAGTTTCCATTTGCGAAAATAAGTTTCGAAATAAGTTTCCATTTGCGAAAATTAAGTTTCGAAATAAGTTTCCATTTGCGAAAAATAAGTTTAGAAATAAATTTATATTTAGGAAAAATAATTTACAAATAAGTTCAGATTTAGGAAAATCTATCAAATAAAAGTCTGGCCTGCCTTGGATTTGATTTCCAAGTGGGTGTCGTCTGAATTTAGTCTACGAAATAAGGAAGATTAATATCAAAATCCGTGGGCTACATTGGACTTTGATGTAACATAAGTTATGATCTCGATTTAGGATATGGATAAATTATTTTCAAGTTAATTGATATGACTCGCTGCTGTACTTTATGCATGTATGTAGACGCAAGATTTATTGTTTCTCAGTTGAATTTGTGAATGGATGGGCGTTTGTTTTCCCTGCTGATTTTATTTAGATTGCCTTGTCATCAGTTTCCTTAATTTTTTTGAACGATATTTTTGTCGCTCATTATCTTTACCTTCAGGTTTATTATTGTTGTTAGAAAGGCTTCCACAAGCTTTGTGGTCACAAGGACATTTTGCTCACGCTTTTGAGATTGTTATATTGATTTTCATATTTATTCAGCTCCTCCTTGTTATCATATAGAAAAGGGACCGTACAAGCTCAACTGTTAGTGGGCATCATGCAGGTGTAAATCACATGTTTACAGTTTATCATATGTGGTTCTGATTAATTTCTTCTCTCTCTTTCCAGGTAAGAAAAATTTGCTCGTTGAATCTCAAGCAAGAAAAGTTTTGGACTGTCGGTAAGTATTCGCGTTTTATTTTTAGTTTTATTATTTCTTTATGGACGTCGCTTTAATCGTTTCCCAATGTTTTCGTAATATTACGATCTTTTGCATGATTATTTTGATCGATAAAAGTGCCTGAGCCGCTATTTGTGGCTGGTGATTTCTGCCAGGTGGTCTGTGTAGTTAACCGATTTCGTAGTCCCTAAGAGAGATCTGGCACTCTGCTTTCCTCAGTTTTAAAACTTTCCGTGGTGACTGTTTTTTCCTTGTTGATTTTTTTCTTGATTTTTTTCCTTGGTGATATTTATTTCTTGGTGATTTTTTTCCCACGCTCATTCGCCCAACCTTGTTTATCACAGCGACCATAACACCAATAGCTGTTTTAAAAATAGAGCGATATCTACAAATCTAAATGTTCTTTGTTTCCAATTAGGGAAATCGCTTGAAATCTGTTTCACCTCCATATTTACTACGTTAAATGTGCTCAAACAGTTACATTTGTATAAAGGTGTATAAATGCAGACAGGTACAAATAAGGTCTCTACATTACACTTTACGTGATGTTTTAAAAACAGACCGATATCTATATATCTAACTGTTCTTTGTCACCTGATAGGGAATACACTTGAAGACTCTTTCACTTCCATATTTATTAAATTAAATGTGCATATACATTTACATTAGCATACCATTGTATAAATTCAAACATGGTACACATAAGGTCACCACATTACAGTCTACGTCATTAAATCCATAAAGTCAAACTCTAATTATCTCATAAGGTTTAGTAAATCGGTAATTAGCGGACTATGTCAGCTCGAATGATAGGGACGATGGAATATTTTGTCATGGTCGACGTAATACATTTACATGCTAAAGATTATGTAGATTATCTGGTAATAATATTTTTTGTATCAAAGTACTACAGTACCTTTTGTAATGTATTCGATTGACTGTACAGCATAGGTTAGGTTAGGTAAGGATAAAACGGATTTTCTTAATTCAGCCGCCAAATAATATATGTAGCGTGAGTAGGGCATATTCTCTCATGATGCCCATTCATTCTGTTCTGCAGTCAGCTTCGTAAATTGTTGGAGGAGGTTGATGTGATATACTAACATTAGTTAGAAAACGAAATCGGTGACGAATCCTCTTCCTTTGAGCATTAAGCAATTAATTTAATAACTTTGCTTGTAAATGGGCAGAAAAAACTCTTAGATTTTATCCGTAATAGTCTCTTATGTACTTATGTTGTTACCTTTCTGATAAAGATCATCGCGTGATATGTAGGTAGCGTGGCCGAGTGGTCTAAGGCGCTGGATTTAGGCTCCAGTCTCTAAGGAGGCGTGGGTTCGAATCCCACCGCTGCCATATAATTTTACTTTGATAAATTGAAAGTTCAAGGCCCCCTTCCTTTTAGCACTGTTTCCCCGTAGGTGGGTAGCGCCATCAGTGCTCATGCGGTGCCTGGGTTCTTTTGCGTGCCTTCGGTTCCCTAGCTGCAACCCAACTCATTCCTTTTACTGTGCCTCCCTTTCATTATTCTTTCTTCCTCTTACTTTCCACCCTCCTAACAATTGATTCATAGTGCAGCTGCAGAGTTTCCTCTGTTACTACCTTTCCATTTCTGCACTGAATGACCTCACGGGTCAGTGCTTACGACCTTTAGCCTAAATTCTATATTCAATTCAATTCAATTTTAACAATGCTTGATTTATTGAGATAACTGTAGTGTGAATTGTGGCTGCTGGCTCATTTCCCACGTTTAACATTTTTGTGCCGAGTAGTGACCATATACAGTATTCTAAAAACTCCGGCGGCGCCTTAGCCTCACCATGCCCTTCGGTCGCCTTGAGGTTAACGAAGATGGTCGACCAGCTGGGAAGGGAGTCTCATGGTAATATTTCTTCAGAGACGTAGCACCAACATTGCCTAAGTCCTGTCGTTCAGTCAAGGAACTCTTGTATTTTGTGTAGCTACAGAAATTGATATTTGGCTGTTATTGTAGTAATAATGGCGTCTTCAGAAAGACTTAGAGAGAACAGAAAAGGCTTGTTTGGACATGGTTTGATTACCACAGTGAGTCACTCAAAGGAACTAAAAACAGAAAAATGAAATCCCTTTGAGAATTAGATGTCTTTGAAATATATTTCAAATATCACCTATAAGACTGATATTCTTATAGTAAGGGTTATTACTATAATGTAACGTTTGTTTAAGGGTAACTCTGACAGTGTGTCTTAATTGGCGTATTGTAGTCAGTACTGTAGCATGCATTTGGTCCCTACTGCATTGTATTCTGATGCATATTTTCAGTTACAACTTGGCATTTAATAATAATGATAATAATGAGTAATCGGTTTCACTGGTTCCTAACCAACTAGCTGTCCATCTTCTTTAACTGTTTCCTTTCTTCTAATTTCCAAATCATCTGAAAACAAATTCATTGGGTGACCCCTATGAGGGTCTGACTCGGTAGCCTTATTAAAATAACTTGATAAAAATAAATTTTATGGAAAACAGATGATAAATAAAAAAAAAAATGTATCTTTCTTCAGACAAATCAAGATTTGTCACTGAAGGATATCATCTCGGAGGAAGAATTTAATGATAAAGAATAGTCATGAATACGCTCTTGCTATTTCAAAATGATAAGAACAATGTCACCGAAAAACGTGTTAAACCTTTCCTACACCGTCTTACAGACCAGCATTCTCTTTTTGAGGTGAGCAATTGCAGGAAAAGATTTGTTTGCAGTTCGGGACAAGTAGATGAAAGTATCCATGACAACAGGCCCAGGATTCGTTAGTTTCTCTTCTAGAAAAGGTATTGCAGATTAAAAATATTAAGTCCGGGCCCTCCAGTAAACGAACGCATTTGGCTTAAAGTCTCTCTCTCTCTCTCTCTCTCCTCTCTCTCTCTCTCTCTCTCTCTCTCTCTCTCTCTCTCTCTCTCTCTCTCATGGATGAAGTCATCGTTGACAAGATCACTTTCAGTTTTATCGTAAGATAACCGCACCGCAGCTGATATTTCTGTCTGTATACTCAAGGGCCTCGCCCCCTCAGGGTCGAAGTGCACTGACGCACTGTAGGCATTACTTAAGGCTCTTTTTAGCGTCCCTTCGGCCACTAGCTGCAACCCCTTTTATTTGTTTTACTGTACATCGTTCATATTCTTTCTTACCCATCTTACTTTCCACTCTCTCCTGACAATTGTTTCAACATTATTTTCAGCTATGAATGACCTCATAGGTCTTAGCGCGTGACCTTTAGCCTAAATTTTGTATTCTGATTCAAGGTCCTCACCCATCTTACTGCCATTCTGTATTGTCCTCCACCAAGTAGGTCATGCATTTCATCCCGTGTGTCTGCTCCAGCAGGTCGACACGAAAACTAATGAACGGATTTCGTCGAAAGTAATATAAAAAAAAAAAAAACATTCATTATCTAGGTCTCTCCCTACGAACAACTTTTGTTGGGTATCGACGAAAAATCGACGAGCTCTTGCCATAGAAGCCAAACTAGATCTGTCTGTTGTTTTGTCTAAGGAGCCAAGTTAGGTCTTTGGGGATGTCATCCACTCGTTTATCATCTTGAGGGCTTCACCCATCGAATGTCTCCACAAAATTCCACCTGTATCCACTCTCCCGTTCTTGAGATATGTCATACAAATAGATATGGATCAAAGTGAAAAGTGCTTATTATTATTATTATTATTATTATTATTATTATCATTATTATTATTATTATTATTATTATAGTTGTCACCACTGAAGATATCCATATCGGAACCTTTTCCCAAGTAAAATTTCAGTTAGTGTGTAGGTCGGATTTGCTGAAAATGGCTAATCGTTAGTGGTATAGTTGCAGCTGACCTAGCAAGTGATTCCTATCTTTAATTACCCTTATTCTCGATTCATATTTTTAATGTAAACTTAAATGTAATTTTTAATGTATTTTTAATGCCAATACCAATGTACAGCAGGTATGCCTTCTCAGGACAAGGTACATGAGCGCAAGGCTGAATGGCTCAACTTTTTAAATGAACTACTTAACCTGTTATAGACTGTAAAAGGAGAAAAAATGCCAAAGGCGAACTTGGCTATATGTTAATTTTATATAGCTTCTAGGGTCACTCTTGCCAGTTTTTGAGAAAATGTGAAGATGAGACTTTCTAGTAAGTTCTCTGCAGATGTATAAGGGACTTGTGTTTAGTAAGTTTCTCCAGTAGTCATATTCATTATATATATATGTATATATATATATATATATATATATATATATATATATATATATATATATATATATATATATACATATATACGTATATACAAAAATTTATGTATGTATGATATATAAATATATTTCATACATACATACATATAAATTTTTGTATAATTACACATATGGTAAATGTTAAATCTATTCAGTTGTATCCCAACACCCTCATTTGATTCCATGTCTGTGCTCTGTGTTACTAGATAATAAATTCATGCGTTTGCCAATATACGAGTGTATGTATATATTGCCAAATATCACTCATTGCTGGTGTGCCCATTAGCAGTGCCAGAGCATTTGTTGGTAGCCCCTTCACTGCCTCATTCACCCCCTTTTCCTGCCTCCCTTCTTTCCCTTCTTCCTTTGGCATTGTGTCTCTCCGTTCCATTTCCAAAGACACAATGCAGACAGCGCGACTCGGATGTAGTGGATTGTTACGAGCTATTAATGTCTTATATTCTCCGTAATTAGCATTATTTGATATGCCTCAAATTATCCGTTATTAGGGATTTTTTGAGCCAGTGCCCGGGGCCATTGAGTTTACGCCAAGGATTTTATGGCGTTTTGTAAAGACTCCTCTTTCCAGTGGGTGCAACTTCTTCACTTTTTTTTTTTTTTTTTTTGCCTCTGCAGATGCAATGTCTTATTTCCTCCTTGTGTAATTAGTTGATGTAATTGCAATCTATTTCACCATACTGGAAGAAAAAGCTCTTGTAATGAATTATATATATATATATATATATATATATAATATATATATATATATATATATATATACACATGATATATTTATATATCATACATGATTATTTATATATTCATATACATATATACATGTATATATGTATATGTATATTTTCAAGAAATATGTGCATAGGTACCATAGAACGTAACCTCACCCTTGAGTTGGTGATAGATCGGAAGGCTCAGCTGGCGTCACCATCTTCAGTTCGAGAGCAGTAATGACGTGGCGCCTTGTACTTTAGAGCAATACAGTGCAGAAATAGATGATAGCTACTGACCGTATGCTCTGCGATCTACTTCCAACCTGGTTAAGAGGATGAGAATCGCTTAAAACTAAAACAAAATCAAAGTCGGAAGATATACAAGAAATAGTCATCAAATACTTAATGGCGGTTCCATCGTATATCCTTGCAAAACTCCAGGTCATCAATTCTTTGCGTTTTGCTCCATTTCTCAGTCGCGCTCTTAGTGAAACAAGTGCGGTGTTTTAACTTTTCATTGTAGTGAAGTGTTAAGTATTTCTTGCTGATACGTGTATTTCTGACATTGAGCCCAGGGCATTTTGCTTCAAAATGAGACAGGTAACACAATTTGCTGAAGGTTTTCCAGATAGGTCAATCTTATCGTCTAATTGCAGCGACAGCCAAGTTAACAGTGAAGTTTTAATTGATCTTGGGGTTATGATAGGAGTGAAAATGCGCAGATTACGAAATCAGTCCGGTTCATCAGTTAAACAGCCAATGTTAAAGTAAAATTCATATTTGGAAGCTCAATAAAATAAAAAGTATCCATGAATAATAATGGTCAAAGCAATGGTATAAAATCAACAGGAATGAAATGGCATTATATGCGACTAAATGCAAATTTTACAATTAATAGTATTTGGGGGGAGACAGGTAGGGGCACACTTCTTTAAAATAACGCCTTCGCAAAACACTTGGGGAAAATGATATTATGGACTGGTCGGAAAAACTGTCGTTTTATTACTGTTTTCTGTTTGTTAGACAAAATTGCAACGAAGGCATACTGTTGTTAATAATATGGATAATATTTTCGTTTAAATAGATTTTCATGCTCTGTATCGTCATTTTGCAGTTCTTTGTACTCAGTAATGCTGAGGCCACCCTTAAATATATTTGCCCTCTTCTGCCACAGTTTCTAAGTTTCAGATATTTATAGATTTTTACATTTAATGTTTGAAATTTATATTTTTTATTTATAAGAAAGATAATGCTATAGCAGCTTTTTTTTTAAATGAGTCAGATTTTCATAACGAAAAGTATTATTATGACTGTTGACTTATTTAAGTCAGTTTATAAAAAATATGATGAAAGCCCGAAGTACAATGACTACTTTGCGTCAAAAGTGAAAGAAGTACTAATAAATAAAAACTTTCGACATCCCTGCTGTTTATGGTAACTCGTTCTTACTTTATGGCTTGACATGAATTAAAATGAAATCATATGTTTTTTTGCTATGTGTCTATGCAAGGAAATTGTGTGTGCTAAAATAGATTCCTGAGGAATCGTACGGAATGGAGAGGAATGCAAACGAAGGGTGGGGGAAATAAAGATAGAAAGATATAACAGAAAGAATACATTGGGGAAATTTGTCTGAGATTATAGAAGGGTCACGAAAATGGAACTAAATGGGAGGAAAGGGGAGGGAGAGGGGGTGTCAATGAATACAGACGATTGCATTAGAGGGAATCGAATATAAGGAAGGTGAAGGTGGGTGACCTTGTGTCAGTAACCGAAAACAAAGACGAATGAGACCAATAGAAAGAGGGGAACCTGAAGAATTCGATCGGGATTTATGAGACTATGGTAAATAGAAACCTACGAGGAGGTTTTTTCGGATGAAAACAGAAGGAATGATGTAGGAAAAATTGATAACCAACATTTAACTTTAATAATTCGAAATTTTACAAAACGGGGAGACTGAATATTCTCATGGGGATTTATTAAGAGGAAGGGAAATAGGAGCCTACGAAGCGAAATAAGGTTGTGTCAGATGAAAACAACAGGACAATGTAGGACAAACTGAGCAACCAACATTTAACTTTAAGAAGTCGAATTTTTGCCTGTTTTCGAGCAGGAAATATATATATATATATATATATATATATATATATATATATATATATATATATATATATATATATATATATATATATAATAGTTTATTGCGCTGTGGCCTTCTTTCGAAACAGTATGGACGAAGCTGGAAGTGATAAGACTTTGTTTTTATCTTTTCGGTTATTGGACGTCGGAAAAAGAAGTGTGTTGTTCTTTGTGTAATTTTTTGAAGTAATATAATAACGAGGCAGGCACACACACATATATACATATATATATACATATATATATATATATATATATATATATATATATATATATATATATATATATATATATATATATATATATATATATATATAATAAAATCCAAGTGGATCTTTTTTTGTTCTCCTCAGGTGATAGTAGGGGAGGCATGACACAGCCACCCACCCCTGCAAACAGGTTTGTCCGGCCCGGATGGGGGCGGGGTAGGTGGGGAACGGGAGGGTCAGGGAGGCATCCACCCCAAACCTATCTGGTGGCTCCGGATGGGGGCGGGGTCGGCAGGGAATCGAGAGGGTAGGGGAGACAGGAGCGCCCCGGGTTCCAGCACGTGCAGCATGGCCCAAGCTTAGTATAAGCTTGTATATATATATATATATATATATATATATATATATATATATATATATATATATATATATATATATCCATACATACCTTCTCCTAGATAGTATGTTAGAGTTCAACACATATCTTCTTCACCAAAATGATTATTATACGTTGAGTCCACTTAACAGTGAGACTGGATCACGTACCAATAAGCAAAAATAATTTTGTTATACAATTGTTTCTTTTTAGAATTTGGTAAAAAAAAATAATTCAGAAAAGATAATTTTACATCCAGAGTGTCTGTTACACCATGAAGAGACTTATTTTGTATTTTTCGTTGAAAAATGATCGTGGCGAAGAAACAGCTCTTTTTTTTATCGATTAGGTCTCCAGAATTCGTTATATCTACTTATTATAATTAAGAAGCTCTTTTGCATTAACATTCATTCACTGCAGAAATTTAAAGTAATATTTTCTGTTTAATTGTAAATAAATTAATGAAACTAAGAGGCCTTAAAAATTATAGTCAATTCTATTAACATTATCAGTAATAAGAATTAATGAAGTTCACATAGGAGAGGTCACTTTTTATTTAAATTTGCAGGTGAAATAAATTTAGTAGTCCAGAGGATCTGGTACACTACTGGATTTAAAAAATAATAAAAAAAAAATCGTCCTGTTCTGTACTCTAAACAGTCAAAACGAGGTTCTAATAACACAAATAAAAAATGTTTTCTGTTTCCTAGTGTACAACGGAAAATTTCACGTGGTAAAATAATATTCCTTACATTCTTTTGACTATTTTGAACAACCTTAACAAATATAGTAACTAAAAGATAAGAGGACATGCTTCAAACTAAGAGGGTAGGGTCTTGGGAGAAAATCTCTACCTTTTTTCCGTGTCAAATATAGATGATAATAGTCCCTTTTATCGGGGTTAATTCCAGATGCGCTTTATGATATAAAAGTATGATCAACGATGAAGTAACAGGTCACTGAATTTTGTAAGGGTGAATTTATACAGAAATTACGTAAACAGAAAAGGATTGAGAGGAATCGAGCTGCTTTTGACCGAGAGAGGTATCTGTGAACATTAGACGGTAGTACGTAAGAAGGTCAAGTTTTAAGGTATGTGATCAGTTTTAACACTTTTGAAGAAAGCGTTGGTTATAATAATTAAAAGTGAATTGAATAAGTAGGAACAGCCTGAGAGTACAGCAGGTAAAAGCAGCAGCAGCAGAGAGAAAACCAGCGAAGCAGCCAAAGGATGTTTGTACTATGACCATCTCCGGTCCTTATTGCATCTTGTCCGCCTCATCATCTCGGCTCTCCTTTGCCACCTATCCTCCTCCTCCTCCTCCTCCTCCTCCTCCTCCTCCTCCTCCATCCCCACCTTCCCCCTCCTCCTCTTCCTCCTCCTCCTCCTCGTTTGTAAAGAGGTGAAGAAGGGCCAGTGTCTGACCTCGTCCTCAGGCGGCTACTGACCAGTCCTCGAAGCACGAGAAGGCCAAGCAGGTCCTCGAGGAGCCGACGCCCCTACTTGTCCACGACCCTCAACCTCGCTCTCCATCTCGAGGAAGAGAAAACAAGATGCCAATTTACTTTGGTATTTACTTCCATTTTTGACTTCATCATTCTCCCAGTCCAGAAATGTATTCGAGCGTGGAAGGTACTTCCTGGGTCAAGGCTCGGCTCTCTCTCTCTCTCTCTCTCTCTCTCTCTCTCTCTCTCTCTCTCTCTCTCTCTCTCTCTCTCTTCACACATACACATACCAAAGTTTTCTTTTTCCCCTTATGCAATACGTATGAAATCTGCTTGCTAACTGTTTGTATATTTTGTATAAAATATTTTCCAATGTACCATCTCTCTCTCTCTCTCTCTCTCTCTCTCTCTCTCTCTCTCTCTCTCTCTCTCTCTCTCTCTCTCTCTCTCTCTCTCTTCACGCATGGACATACCAAAATTTTCTTTTTCCCCTTATGTAATACGTATTAAATCTACTTGCTAACTGTTTGTATATTTTGTATAAAATATTTTCCAATATATCTCTCTCTCTCTCTCTCTCTCTCTCTCTCTCTCTCTCTCAGATTGGGTATTTTTTGGATACTTATCTACAAGGTGTACAGTTTATAGTTTTGGACACATTATCTTCAAGTTGCTTTGGAAACCTTATCTATAGGACATATAAGTGGCTTTTGAGATACCTTATCCATAGGGTGTTTATTGTTGTAGCTATCTTTGGGGTACATTTTGTTCGTGGTACATTTGTTGGGTGCATATTGTTTTGGGCACCGTATCTCTGTGATGTATATTGTTTTGAGTACCATATCTGTATGATCAACAAAAATTGTTTTATTTTTCGTATCTATAGGATTTTTATCGTTTTGGATATCTTATCTGTTAAATGTTTTTGCTATTCTGGAGTTCTTCGAAGTAAACGAAAGTCACAAGTGACCAAATAAAACCACAATTTATTCTTTTAGGTTTTTGCCAGTCAGTATTGATAGTGGTACAGTAACTTATCTTCAGAAATCAACTTGTTGTTTTAACAACGCAAGGAATATGTCAAATTGCGGGGGAAAACCTGGTCGTCAATCCGCCATATTGTAGAGAATTTTTCACCATTGGTAATTTTTTTCGAAAAAAATCTAATTTCAATTTCCTATTGTGGTCAGGCGCTCTTCTTCATTTGATCATTGTTAATCATATCAGGATTATTGTGTTTTGAAGGCAGTCGTTGTTTTTTTACCTAGAATAAAAAGTGGCAAACGTACTTTATTATGATGATAGTATGTATCTCCCTATGTAAGAGATGTTTATGAGCTTGCAAACATATGCAGTAGAATCAGTAACTTAAAAAATACTCATAGTAGCATAAGCCTTGAAATGGAGAAATAAATCCACAATTATGTATGAGTACAAATATATTTTAAAATAAATCTATACAGATTCCCGAAAACCCACATTGTAGATTTATTTTTAAATATATTTGTACCCATACATAACTGTGGCTCTGTTTCTCCATTATAATCAGTCTTCAAATACAACAATTTTTGTCACATTTTTGTCATCTCATTCTCTCTCTTTTAGTCAGTTTCTCTTACTCCTTTCTTGTTCTTGATTAAGAGATTTTCAGTTAATAGTCCTGCGAGCCTCTGTCTTGGTCATCCTTGTGTAGCGCTAATGCATTATGCAGTCTCCCTACTGGTGTTGGATTTTAAAAGCGTCCCTCCGTGGAAGTTGGGGATGAAGAATGTAGTGGTTTGTAGCATGAATTCCAAAGATTTTCTTTATTCTTATTGCATATATATATATACATTTACATTTATATATATTATATATACAGTATAAATATATATAAATAATATATGTATGTGTGTGTATGTATGTATGTATGTATGTATGTATGTATATACATATTTATATATTATATATATACATACAAACATTAAGCTACAAATTTCGTTTAACGTCCAATTCGCTCTACCTCGGAAATAATACCGAAGGGGAATTATAACTGATAAGTGGCCCTTCTCAGTTATAATTCCTCTTCGGTAATATTTCCGAGGTAGAGCGAATTGGATATTTAACGACATTTGTAGCTTAATATTCGTGTATATCAAATCACGGTGATGTGATGAAAATCCAGATACATATATATATATATATATATATATATATATATATATATATATATATATATATAAAATAATATACAGTATATGTATATATATTTTTTTGTTTTGTTTGTTTAAGGGTTATTGCCTTGGATAACGATGCTTATAGGTCATTCGTCACATTTTTATGGTGTTTGGTCATGAAATTATGCAATAACCTTTCGGACACCTTGGCCTCACAGTTATTTTTTGTAGGCACAATTTGTCAACCGCCAGCAGGATATAGTTTACCATGTCCTAATCATTCAGTGTAGTTGCAAACTACAGAAGGTATTTTGTGCATCTCATTAATCTGAGGTTAGTCTTCGAAGGCTTTTTGTTAATAAATGTCGAAATGTGTCTGTGTTTAAAGACAGCATCTGTGAAAACAAAGATTCCATTTTTATTCATTCAGAGATGTAGCTGAGTGAGGATCCTAAATAAATGCCGCTCAGCTTCTGGAGTACATATTGGCTACTACGATAGTGTCATTGAACTACCCAGAGTATATTAAGAAGTACTCTACTTTAATCAAGGCTTCTTCAACTTGGCCTTTAAAGTTACAGGTGAATATTACGATAAGAAGACATCTTATAGCTTCTCTGTTCCGCAGCAGGTATATCAGTTCTTAGGTATCTGAAATAGAGCCTTTGGGGCGAAGTTATACGGAACATGTTTTCACGGATGCCCTACTTGGTAATATTGTTACTTCTTGACAGTGCATAAAACAAATCCAGCTTTGCTATAAATAAACACATTAGTTGAAAAATAGTTATATATGTACATAAAAGAGGACAGGGCCATGTATTATTCTATCTTTCCTTGACAATCTAGAAACAATCTTCATTGTTAAGGAAGCTTGTAATAGGGATATATATGATGATATGAGGTAATGGATTATGATTTTTATTGTTTTTAGTTAAGTTACATCCCTGGTCGGAAAAGCAGAATGTTACAAGCTCAAGGATCCCTGAAGGGAAAGCAGTCCAGTGCAAAAGTAATATAGAAGTAAAAAATAATCGTAGAGAGAAATTGCAAAAATAAACACAAAGCAAATAACCAATGACGTGAGCCTGCTCAACAAATAAGCATTTACCCAAAGTTTAAAATACTGAAGATTTGAAAATCATTATTTAATTTCTGATTTTAATCACAGCTGTAATAAAACTTCTAGAAATGAACTCAATAAAAGAAATTATAATTAGTTGAAAAATTATCTAACAGTACTCAATTGATGATATAGACTGGGGAGACTAACTGAAAAGGATTAGAACTGAGAAACTTTTAGAAACCATGTACAGTTAAATAACTAAACGACGGTGCCGGAGGTTAACACTAAGATGTGGAACGAGAAATTCAATGGAATTCAAGGTTTTGTCCAATAATTCAAGATGCAAATTCACTTTCGGAGTTGACTGGTATCCATCCGTTTACTGACTATGCTAGAGCGTGGTATATAATTATATTTAATTATAATGTGAGACGTAAACTAAAGAGAAATATTTGATACTCACTGGTTTTT
Organism: Macrobrachium rosenbergii; assembly: GCF_040412425.1. Lineage (NCBI taxonomy): Eukaryota > Metazoa > Arthropoda > Malacostraca > Decapoda > Palaemonidae > Macrobrachium > Macrobrachium rosenbergii. The sequence continues at coordinate 37,095,157 of NC_089795.1, forward strand.
AGAAACCAATTTGGAGCATTTTATTTTTATTGAATATACTCGCCCTTTTTATAGTTTGGCAGTTTTATAACTTGTTAACCTTTTACGAGGAAGCAGAAATTTTTAATCGCAACAGCATTACATTGTGCTGATTTTGATAACATTTTAGTGAACATTTCTTGATATTTCTTCTAAATGACAAAGTAACAGGACACATGTATTAGGAGTTCATATACAGCATCATAATGTTCAACTGTTTCGTCTCCCAACCAAACAATGTCATTATCCTCTAACCTCCCCATAGTGGGTTAGTGCCGTCAGTACATCTCGTTGCAGCGTCCCTTCAGCTCCTAGCTGCAACCCCTTTCATTCGTTTTACTAAACCTCCGCTCATATTCTCTTTCTTCCATCTTCCTTTTCACCCTCTCCTAACAATTGATTCATATTGCAACTACGACGTTTCCCTCCTGTTACACCTTTCAGACCTTTTTTACTGTCTTTTTCCGTTTCAGCGCTGAATGACCTCATAGGTCCCAGCGCTTGGTCTTTTGCCTAAATTCAGTATTCTATTTTATTATCCTCTAATCAACACATTTCCCCTTTCAACACACTCAGAGCATTAAATTAACTATGTGGCTATTTTGTGGATAAAAAACACTGATATGTGAATAACTATAACGTGTGAACGTAGACTGCTAATACACTTAAGTCATGATTGAGCAGTTGGAAAAATGGTAGATTAAACTTACGATAGAAAAACTTGCGATTTAAAGTTAAGACAGTCACTGACATCAGATTTCAAAGAGAACATCTGAAAAATGAGAAAATACCATAGACAAATTGAATGGCGTTGTGTTACCTTACATAGGCCATATGTATCGAGATGAAAGTTTTTGTTAAAAGGGTATCGCAGAGAGCGTCGCACTCGGCGCGCGCGCGCGCACACACACAAACAAACACACACACACACACACACACACACACACACACACACACACACACACACACACAAAGTCTCCGACCACGCAGTTTATAAGTGCCGAAAGGAATTTTCGCTTATCTGGTTACACAAGCGGATCTAGGGATGTGTTTACGAAATCAGAAGCAAGCGTGACTCAGATTGTTTTAAAGATTTTTGACGCCCATGAATTAGCGGGCATGATACATGAATCTTTTTTTTTCATATCCTTCTCAGATTTTAACAGCAATTGACAGATTAATCCTGAATGAAAATATGTGTCTACGGAAGACGCAAGTCTTGACTAGTGTTTAACATTAATCCGTCCTTTGCCAATAGTTGCACAAAGAGCTTACTACTAGCCCGAGAGTGGAAGCTGTTCTCAAAGCCAGAGTATGTGAGTCCATGCAAAAAAAAAGTCCACCGCAAAGGTAAGGTTTGAGAAAAAATTTTGTTTTAAATGGAATTCCCACCGTCAGTTTTCTTACACAGGAATGAATGCCTTGTAACTGACGTACCTTTGGTTCATTCTTACAAATTGGCTTAACGACTTCACCCCCAATCAAAGGGGATCAAGCGCCCACGCAAGGCCAGCCTCAAAAAATAGAGGAATAAAAATGGAATTTGAGACACCTTTCCTATGTAGCGGCCTTGACCTATTTTTACTGTGTTCTGTAGAGTCTTTTTTTAGGACCTTTTTTTAGGACCCTGTTTCCCTCCACTCCCGAGTTCCGGAATTCTCTCTCTGCCCTCGTTTTCCTAAGTTATTTTTACCGTTCGTATTTCAAGGGGAGAGGAGAGGGGGCAGTATCGCTTTCATGGTTAAGCTTCATGTTTACATCATTCTTGGGCTACGTAAATGATTCGATTTTCTTAAAAAAAAAACAGAATTGACTCATTCAGTTTTATTTTAAAGTCATCGCTCACTTTTCATTAAAGTATAATTTTGGAAACGGATTCGTAAGTCATGGAGCGCTACTTTTTTTTATTCGGCATGATTTTAAAAATTATATATTGTTATTTCCAATTCAAGATTTAGAGGTCTGCAACCAGATACTGCTATTAATTTTTCTTACTACTTTATGAAGGCCAGGTAAAAAAATAAACTTTTATGTAGTCATAGTGTAATTGCAGGTGAACTGTACCCTTAAATAATGTTAAGAAATTCAAGCAAAACGTTTTTAATCCTCCGAGAAATAAAAAAAAAAAAAATCCGCTATTTAGTAAAGCGTCAACACAACGTTTTAGACAGTCCTGTTAAAAGCAAACAGTTAATTATTACTGTTAAAAGCAAACAGTTAATTATTAAAGGCAAACAAGGGATATAATCGTTGATAAATACACACTAATCAAATGCACATAGCAGCCATTACGAACTGTGAAACATTCGAAAACAAATGCTGAATAACTATAAACAGATGTTAAATACATCGTGGATATATGCGTGGTACAGAGTGAAGTAGACATTCAGCAAGGCAAATGTGTCAGGATACTTGACACTAGGGTACAGAGGGTTATCAATGTCACAGTCATAAATATGGACGTAAAGAGAAGAGAGTAATCAAAAGATAGGAAAGAAATGGACAGGTAGATGACAGAACGGTTTGGTGGGAATTTCAGAGGAGGGTCAGTTAAGGGAATTTCAAGTCGGTGCAGTCAAATGTTACCTGAAAGGTAAATGAAGAAACTAAACAAATGAAAACAGTAGCACTTGTTATCGGTAGTCTCCAGCAAACTCCACATTAGAAGATTATTGGTTTCGTTGTTAGATGTTAGTAATTTTATGACAGCCAACCCCACAAACACTCTGGGTTTGTTTTGTTATTGCTCTCAGTAGTCTTTTTCTTTGGAAACACAATAGTACCGTGATAAGGAAACGAGAATTTAAAAGTGCAACCTTTGTCGCTTCCTGGCTCTTTTCTACCCATCAACACAATAGGAAAATAATAATAAAATAAAAACTCCATTCCACCAAAACCGCTTTTAAGACATTAATTTAATTACTTTTAGTGTACGGTAGCACCTCAACCGAACAGACGCTGTGGGGTCTGGTTTTCTAATAAGTCGCAAAATCTGTTGAGTAGCGTAGCTTTAAACCTTTTTTTCCATTACACTTGTACTCGGCATCTAGATTTCACCTTCATAAAGGAGAGTTGGCTTGACATTCCATAAATAAATTCCAGATCTTGGCTTCAATAGAGTCCAAAGTTTCCCACTGGTTTTTGCAGTGTCCCTTCGGCTCCTAGCTGCAACCCGTTTCATTCCTTTTACTTTACCTCCATTCATATTATCTTTCTTCCATGTTGCTGTCCGCCCTCTCCCAACAATTATTTCATAATGCGACTGTGATGTTCTCCTCCTGTTGCACCTTTCAAACCGTCTTACTCACAATTTCCTTTCCAGCTCAGGAAGACCTCATAGGTCCCAGTGCTTGGCCTTTTGGCCTAAAGTCTATGTTCTGATTCCAGTTCCACTGATCATTTACACATCCTTTTGCTTTGCTTGCTTCATTTAATTTATAAATTTTTCTTTTTACTTTGCTTGCTTCATCTGTTTTATAACTTTTCTTTCATCCTGCCATCATACAATATGTTTTCACCGTAATGCTTAGACGGATCAACTGCTTTCATTAACCACCGCCCCATCCGTGTCAACGTTGGTTGTTCCATCCAGGCATACCTTACACACCCTTGTCAGCCAGTCAATTACGCTTTCACAATCATACTAGAGCATCTGACGCTTTATTCATCTGACATCCTCAACCATCTTATCCAAAGGCATATGTAACTTCGCTTCATTGAGCTCTGCCTCTCATCTATCTTTGAAAATCAGTTCAATAAAGTTCCAGAGTACATACTAAATTGCCCTAAGACTATTCATTTCACATAGCATCTCTCCATTTCCTCCTCCATTGAGGTCTACTTGTTCGTTTACCTTACTTTCTACATATACTTTGTCAAATAACTTCACATTATCCCTAAAGTCCTTGTTCACCTTTTCACCAATACTGTATATATATATATATATATATATATATATATATATATATATATATATATATATATATATATATATATATATATATAGAGCTTGATAGCCAAGTCGGTTAGAGCAGCAGCCTTGGACTTCTTAGAGGTCTGTGGCACGGGTTCAAATCCGCAGCCGACTGGTCAAAGAGGCAGACGCTTTGCTCTTTGCTATCCGTGTAGACACCCCGGGATTATGTACGTAATCAATGGATAGGTTTGCTCAAAAGCAAATGGGTGTTACAGACTAATACACACACAAACAGAGCCACTCCAACATCATCCAGCAACATAACAGACACCTCACACGTCTCGACTGTCGACCTAACCGCCCAACGAGTCCTCGCTGCTGGAGAACGGGCGCTGGTGACTGGTACAATACATGCACGTATTACACTACCGGGGTCTAAGCGATGACATGCAGGACAGCCGATCGAGACTACAAAGTCTACCCCAAAGCCAAATCAAAGTCCTTCAAAAAGAAGGCATCGTGCTTACCCCATACAAATGGGAAAAAGCTCATTAAAAGAAGAAGAAGAAAAATTATATATATATATATATATATATATATATATATATATATATATATATATATATATATATATATATATATATATATATATATATATTATATAAACAATGACCTGTCAACAATTTGACATCATTTATTCCGCAGTGGGATTCAAGGCTTGTAGTAATAAGCATATCCAAAAAGACCGAGGAAATGGGGATATTAAGAAGTCATTGTGGCTATTAGAAATAAATATATATCTCTTAAGACTGACCAGTAGATTTTATATATTGTATATATAGATGTGTGTGTGCGCGTATATGTCTGTGTTCGTGTGTGTGTTTGGGTGCGCGCGTGGGCGTTTGACGGTCTGTTTTATAGTTAAAGATGCTTTCAATACCTGCATGTAATCATCATTTACATGAAACGGATCAAAACATAAAAAAATGTGAGCAATAATCATAAAGAAGCAAGGATTGTTTTTTTAAGCGTATAGCTATTTCCGTCCGGTCAAATAGCCGTTGCCCAGATATTCAGAATTTCATTTGCAAGACATAACAGCGAATATACTCGAGGGATTTACACCAGAATCGCTAAGCCATTGAGAGCAATATTAATCGGGTAAAGACCTTTAAAGCCGCTTCTAATCTGCCGTGTACATTATCCGTCCCACGTTTGTTAAGCGCCGTAAATATCGAGCGACATAAAATTTACAGTTTCCGTGGAGTAAGTAACTGGACGGGAGACGTGACTTCTATTAATAAATTGTTGATAAGAAATCCCTCGATTTATTTGTTGGTTGGATTTTGTGTTACGCTTTTCATGCGCAAGAATCGTTCCTTCCTCTCTCCGAGAGAGACTCTATGGTTAGTTTGGTGAGGAAAAAAAAAGCTTGTATGTTCATTGCAGCTTGTGAGAGAGAGAGAGAGAGAGGAGTAAGGTACAAACTATTGTTACATCACGGAGAAGAGAGTTAGATATTCATGCAAAGGTAGATTGGATATTCGTTAAAGCACGAGAGAGAGAGAGAAAGAGAGGTAACGCATAAACGACCGTTAAATCGCGGCGAAGAGAGAGTAGAGTTAAATAGTTATTAAGAGATATATACAGTAGATTCAATGTTTATTAAAAGCACGAGAGAGAGAGAGAGAGAGAGAGAGAGTTTTAGTTTCGTGACGACATGACGGAACTGAACAGCGGGGAAACTACTAAATTTCAGCTCTGGGAAAGCAATGATAGGATGTCGGACCTGTGATTTTCGTGTTACGGCTGTGGACATTTTGCAGAAATCACCGTGTTTTGTAGCCGTTTGACGCCCAGCCATGCATACGTGTCTGTTCCTTATTGACATTTCGAAAACTACGAAAAGTAGTACTTGAATGGAAGCTTTTCTACCCTTTATTATTACTTAGACCTTTGAGCCGTGGCGTGATGTCTGGAAGCTGGTGAAAGTGCATGTTCTGTTATTATTATTATTATTATTATTGTTGTTGTTGTTGTTGATCATAATAATAATGTTTGTAAATGCTTTTACTATTATTATTATTATTATTATTATTATGATAATCATAATAATAATATTATTATTATATTATTATTATTATTATTATTATTATTATTATTATTATTATTATTATTATTATTATTATTCTACCTTTTCCTGTGCTGCGAGATATAAGAAGTGGCAAAGATAAATTAAAGTCAGTTTTGAGAAAGGCATGAGAAGTTTCTTTTGATCTGTTTTAAAGACTTTTATGAAAATACAAATATATGATTTAAAAATTCTTCGGCTCCTGAAACCTTAAATGCGTATTACTAGCACTTGCTCCTCATAAACTTAAATGCAGCCTAGATACAAAGGAATAGCCATGAAAAAGGTAGAACTGCCCCAGAAGAAGGATACTGAATGGGTAAATGTCTGTTGTTTCAACGTAACAGTTGCTAAAATTTTTTGTACATTATAGAATTAAATTTCTGTTTATAGCCGATAGAAATATGGTGTGAAATGGAGGCGCAAACGCATTAGATAAGTCTATGAATTAATTGTAACCAAACTGAACGAAGCACACAGTGATGAGGGTATTATTTTGAATTTATTATTCCACTGAGGGGAAGGTTATAAAACTAGATCCTCCTAAGTGTGCTAGATACAAAATTGGATTATCATCAGACGAGAGTTAAAAAAGAAATATTTTGACAGTGCCTTGAAGTCTATTAATTCAAAGTAAATGAGCTGTATTCTGTAGATCGGAGGTAGCAGACAATGAATGGACAACTCAAGGATGGTAAAACAATTGGTTTTTTTATTGTCCTCTTCCTCGATAGGATGAAATCGTAGGCATCAGGAGTCCTGCCCGCCAATAGGTGGTTCTCCTCTCTCTCTCTCTCTCTCTCTCTCTCTCTCTCTCTCTCTCTCTCTCTCTCTCTCACGGTACTCCAAGGAAGAAATCCTCCTCCTCTCGGTGGTCTCGTAAAACCCGTCAGGACATCTACTCCCACGTTTATTATGTGGAAATCGGTAATCTTTTCATCGACCCCCAAGCTTTGGCACTCTTATACTTCCTGATTTTCCTTAGATATATAAACTTCATTCTTTTAAGAGGCAGGAGGGTCTATCGCTTTATCCTTGGTTAAGGCCCACTCTTTCTTTTCCCTGGTTTTCTTCTGGCCTCGGCTAGAAACAGGTCATTAGGTTTCCTGTCTCTGAGGACTTTGCTACTCTAAAATTAATGTTTATGATCAATTTTATGTTTTTTAAGAAATTCTACATTGTTTCATTCGTGGTCTTTCCCAAAGGCTTAAGAATGAAGAGTAATTATGCGTCACTAAGAATAAAAAATCACTGTCGAATAACAACTAATATTAACTATTCATTTAGTATAAAAATCAGCTTTTTATTTCGAAGGCTGATCATCATCTCATCCTACCGAAAAATTTCAAAACGTTGAAAATGTATTTTCCCTCCACGCTAAATGAAGCGTAAGGCAGTAACTGTGCCAAGTCCCTTCTGCGTAAAGCCAGCATCCCAGAATTCTCTCTCTCTCTCTCTCTCTCTCTCTCTCTCTCTCTCTCTCTCTCTCTCTCTCTCTCTCTTTACGTGTATATAATTATGTTCCGTGTCTCCCATATCATTAGGACTCCCTGGAAGATCCTATTATAACGTGGCATGTAAACCAATCCCCGGTGTTCCGGTGCGTTTTTATTTTATATTACTGCGAATTGGTATTGGAAGTGATATTGCCTGGTGTGGAACATTGTTTTAATTATTTCTTATTTCATATATTACTGTTATGAAAGAGTCGCAAGCCTAACCCAGGCAATATAAAGTTAATGGTTGTGCGAAATTAGAATGAAGCTCTCAAGAATTAATTAACGTTATTCTAGGAAACGTCGTTCCTGGCTAGTTCTGATTCTGATAAGCCTTATTGACTGCAATTACTAGTCTTACCCACGCATTGCTAGCTCATTCTACGTCTGGAGAGAGAGAGAGAGAGAGAGAGAGAGAGAGAGAGAGAGAAGCATAGCATCCGGGTCGACAGAGAGAGAGAGAGAGAAGCATAGCATCCGGGTCGACACAAATTGTCCTCTTGTATCACATTAGATGTGGATCGTTATCGCCAGCGATCAGATGAGTGTTTATTTCGTCGACGATCAGAGCATGACAATGATTAGGCTCAAGTTCCGCGGAGGTTCAACACGTCATCGGCCATTGACGGTCAGTCAAAAACGGTCACGACTCGGCGGTCTTTGATGGACAGTGACTTACTCCCTTATTTCTTTTCTTCTTGAGGTGATTAGTCAGATTCTGAAGAGAATCTGTTAAAGGAAAGAGGACGCTCAAATTCTCACCTTACCGTTTCTGGAAAGTACGTCGGGAATGGTGGAGATTTTCAATTAAAATCTTCTTTACTTTTTTTGTTTCAGAGCTGCGAAGGCGTGGGAACTTTCAAAGAGGAGGAATAATTATCTTTCTCTAGAGAGTTGCCTGTTTATTTCATTTCCAGAATAATGACCGATGTTATTTTCAGAAACCCTTAATTCTGCGAGTTTTCATATGAATTTGGATATTATATATATATAATTTATATATATACATATATATATATATATATATATATATATATATATATATATATAATATATATATATATATATATATATATATATATATATATATTATATATATATGTGTGTGTGTGTGTGTGTGTGGTTTTTAGGGGCGTTTACCTAAATCCACGATGCCCCATTATACACAAAGTCTACTATTTTTCAACTATGACTGAGCAATAACATTTCCGGATGTAGTTTAATCCTGGAACATCAGGTCCTTCCCTGGAAAGGAATTTCTGTATCCTGAAATGTAAAAGAAAAGGATACGAGCAAGAAAGCCCTTTCATCTGGAATCCTCGCATCCTGGTCGAGCGTATAAGGAACCCCATAAGGAACCCATTCTTTTCCTAATCCGGCTAATTTCTTCCCTATCCTGGATCACACACCGAAGGATTTGGCAAGTTCTCTGTGGCCATGTCGCCTAGGATTTTTTTTTTTTAATTGAAGGGTTTACCAACGCATACATTCCTTTGGATGCCTGGATTTGTTTTTATTAGCCTTCTTGTTTTTCAAATTTTGAATTTTTCTGGTTAATATTTTTATTGTCATTTTGCCTTATCATCATGACATATGCAGCATAATCATTAGAATGATTATTCATTGAAGTAGACGCTGCAACGTTTCTGAAATGTCGCGTTAAAAATCCTCACTTATAGTTATAGACGTATACATTCACCAAGTCTGACCTGGACTTTCGCACGTTTTATCAAGTGCATGTAACGGATTCTTTTAAAGGAGTAACTAAAAAATTTATGTTGGCAATGGGACACTTTTAAGTGCGTGCAGAAATAGGTGAATGGGGTATTTTATGTATCGGGGTCATGGGCTGCTAAAGAGCCTTTTATGAATGGATATGAACCGGCTGATGATTTGAAAATATTCAGCAGTTGGTGTTCATGGTCGGTTCAGCATCAGAAGATGATCTTTGCAATCACTCTGGAACCACCCCTCAAGTGAAGAAACAGATTTATATCAAATGTCGCACTCCTTATCTCTGCTTTTTATCCTGAGAGTTACTCATATTTTATACCAGATTTTTAATAATCCACATAACCTGACTCCTGAATGCTCAGAGTGTAAAGTAATGATGACAATTAAACATTTGTTGTTGGAACGTCCAAAGGGCAATTAATAGCGTCTATCAAGATTTTGTAGATAAATCGATCAGTGAAATTTGGTCAGAAACTTAACATTTGCAGTTAATCAAATTATAAATTTTTTGAAAATTTTTAATTTAATTGACAAAAAAATATCAGTAAAAACAAATCCTTCGGGTCAGCCCTGCGAGAGCTAGTAATTATCTTAGTGGTCTGGTAAAACTATTTTAATGATAATAATGATAAACATTTTTGGTAAGACTATAATTATTATTGGTAGCTATTCGATTCTTAACCTAACATTCCATTCTTTTTGGCTTGCTTCTTTCAGATTTGACCATTTATGTTTCGAATAAGCTGTTATGAGGCAACACGACATCATAGTAAATAAAAAAATTAAATATAATTCAATGGAAGAATTGACACTGAGTTAGTTTGAAAAGGTCACTAAGCCGGACGATACCGTGGAGTCTGACAGAATCAGATGAAGATTGATAGGAAGCTAATTAAAAGACAGTTGATGACCGGTAGGCAAAAGAGGAGGCAATATACAGAGCAAACCTGACCAAAGAAGCATGAACAGGCAGGAAAAGTATATTCATAAAGAGGACAGAGTTGGTCAGAGCACCAGTAGAAATAGGTAGGTGAACAGAGTTTCTCACAATAAAGAATATGTTCCTGTGGGGTACAAGTTGCCGTAATCCCATGTCCTTAGGAGCAAAAGCATCAGGGAATATCAAGAATAAAAGTAATTATGTGATTGCTTTGGGCTCGGTCAAAGTTTTATAGATGGTGAAGTAACAAAGGAAATGTATGAAGGTGCAGAGGAAAACAGTCATGGCTACAATAAGGCTATTGGCAGAAGAACATGAAAAATCTGGTATAAAGTATGACTAATTCTCAGGATAAGAAATAAAGAGAAGATTGGGAGTATTATCTTATCTTTCTGTCCACGTCAGAGGTAAACTTTTGTATGACGTTTGATAATCAGTCCCGAAAGGAATTAGCCATACGGTTTGAAGGATATCGAAATCTTCATCACTGAGAATCATGATGCAGAGATTGGAAGGACTCATGGTTGGAAGTCAGACACTGTGTTAGATAAAGGACGGTAAAAATGTACTTCAGGCAAGTGGATTTTTGAGCCACGAATCCACATACAGTTAAGATTCAAGTCCATAGCACTTCATTGGAGGGGTTGGCAGAGCTCTCGGCTAGCACGCTGTTGGCCCAGCGTTCGAGTCTCCGACCGGCCAGTGAAGAATTAGAGGAATTTATTTGTGGTGATAGAAATTCATTTCTCGTCATAATGTGGTTCGGATTCCACAATAAGCTGTAGGTCCCGTTGCTAGGTAACCAGTTGGTTCTTAGCCACGTAAAATAAATCTAATCCTTTGGGCCAGCCCTAGGAGAGCTGTTAATTAGCTCAGCGGTCTGGTTAAACTAAGATATACTTTCATGAGTCTCATTATTGTACTTCTTTTATGAAGATAGGCTCGTCATCCACCTATGGAATGGAAACAAATGATAAACAAAGGAAAAGTTGAAGAAGTAGTGAAGGATGAGAGATACCCAAGTTTAGCACATACTATTTGCTGACGCGCAGCACCCTTGCGCCGAAGGAGTGGTATCAATACCGGCGATTCTATTTTTCATGAGAAAATGGTGCCATTTTTATTTCAACCGAGCCAGTAACATTTGATACAAAAGTGGAAAATAGCATTTTTACCTTGGAAAGGAGGGCGAGTGGGAGTGAAAATATTAAAGCATAGATAACGTGTGCGGAAAGTGTTGTGAAAAGACTAGCGATGTGAACAATGAGCCTATCATGAAACAAAAAGAAAGATGCTTTAACGGGATAAAGAGCGGGTATGGAGGTAAACGTCTCCTAAACTCTCTCTAGATATACGGCTATGAAGCTTACGTAGTTGGTCAAGACAGCTAGGAATCTGCTGTTGTGGATATTAGTAATAATTATTGATGATAAAGGTGGAAGTGCTCTGCAGTGCGGCAGAATATAAGATAACTCTACGATACTTGTACATAGAAGAGCCTTTTAGGATTCCTTACTTTAAAATCCAGTTACTTTAGTATCATAAGAATAATAATAACTCACCGAAATATTTTGAAATGGAGTTTTTACAGGACTTCGTTATAATGGGGTTATGCACTCAATGAAGAAAAATTAGTTATCCATTTGTACTGATACACGCTGACAAATTTAGTTGAATGGAATTGGTAGCATTTATACTTTCACAAAACCGATGTTTTCAAAGAAAATTTAGTATTTTAGGGTGTGCGGAATATGGAAACATTTGCCATGCTATCATATTCATTAGGGGTAGTTGGCAGATCCAGACCTACTTAGATGAAAAATGTAAGACTGGAGATGAGTGGAGATTTGTGAAAGTGAAAGCAAAAAAAGAAAGGTCTTGATGTCATTTTGTCACAGTGGACATTTTGTAGTAGACTGACAATGCTGTAATTTTTTAGGTATTAACCTCTTCGTTGTTTACTGATCGGTCAGTTTATCACTCTATCCAGCTAGCATCGAAACCGTACTGAACAAAGTCATTGCCTTTTAATCATTTCCATGGGGGATGTTTTGAAGGAATTATTTTTTATATATATATATAAGTAAGACATTCCTTTCTGGATCACAGACATTATTATTATTTGGTTGCATAGAAAGTTTTGAAGAAACCGTGGCTGTGAAGTCGCTTTGTTTTTCTCAGTTTTTCTGTCGTTTCTGTCAGTCTTGTCTGGGCCTATAGTGATAGAAATTTTTCTTTCACTTTGCTCCACTGATCAAAGTGCATCTTATAACTTTCAAAACGTTACCTTGAATTCTTAAGAAAGTTTCACTCATATAAGAGAAGCCATCATTAATGTTTTATATATATATATATATATATATATATAATATATATATATATATATATATATATAATATATATATATATATATATATATATATAATATAAAATTATATAATAACATATATATATATATAAATATATATATATATATAAATATATATATATATATATTATATATATAATATATATATATAATATAATATATTTATATATGAAACAGTAGAATAAATTACACGAAACCTTATTTACTCGAATTAGGCCAGACACGTTTACTTGTAACGTGTCTGCCCTAATTCGGATAAATAAGGTTTCGTGTAATTTATTCTACTGTTTCATTTATATGTGGGATTCTATTATTTATAACATTATGGATTGCTGCCCTTATTTGCACACCCCGTAGGGTTAGTACCGTCAGTGCACCTCGCGCGGTGCACTGTAGGCATTACTTGAGGTTATTTGCAGCGTCCCTTCGGCCCCTAGCTGCAACCTCTTTCATTCCTTTTACTGTTTCTCCGTTCATATTCTCTTTCTTCCAACTTACTTTCCATCCTCTCCTAACAATTGTTTTATAGTGCAACTGTTACACCTTTGAAACCTTTTTACTCTCGATTTCCCTTTCAGCGCTGAATGACCTCATGGGTCCCAGCGCTTGGCCTTTGGCTTAAACTCTGTGTTCCATTCCATTCCGTATGTGTACACGTATCCTGCGGCAATGCAGTGAGGTTAAGTTAAGTATATCTTAGTTTAACCAGACCACTGAGTTGATTAACAGCTCTCCTAGGGCTGGCCCGAAGGATTAGATTTATTTTACGTGGCTAAGAACCAATTGGTTACCTAGCAACGGGACCTACAGCTTACTGTGGAATCCGAACCACATCATAGCGAGAAATGAATTTCTATCACCAGAAATAAATTCCTCTTATTCTTCATTGGCCGGTCGGAGATTCGAACTCGCGGCCAACAGAGTGGTAGCTGAGAACGGAACCCGCTCGCCCAACGAGGAACTGCAATGCAGTGAAACTTCTGTTAACGTAATGGTTATCATTCAGCAGTAAAACGTATCAGGGTCCATTATGATTAGCGAAGATAAAAAACTGAAGATTACCTCTTCTATCTTTTGCGAATCTTTTAGACGTTTCTAATCCCTTTTAGTGCTGTCGCAAATTTAGCACTACCGAGATCCCGTCTGAGTTAAAAAGCTGACACTGATAAGGGATTTCGTTTACAGCTTTTATCAGAGTATTATTTAAAATCCAGTTTCCTTTGTATCTTCTTCTCCTTCTGTCGAGGAGATATAAAACACTTTATGGTGAATTTCACCAACTTTCGGTAAAATGCACTCATGCAACTTGCATTTCACAATAGTTATTATATACCAAACCCGGATTTGTTTTTCCCCTTTATCAGTTTTTCAAGGTGCAATAGCTCTGAAATAATGTAAGCAATTAAGCAATAGCTTTTTCTTTAGTGTAATTGCGTTATTTGACCTAGAATCTATTTTGAACCTTAGGTATAGTTGTCATTGTTAATACACTGCCATAAAGCATTGTGGTGGATTACTGTAAAATGACTGGAATGGTTATCAGAAGTTTAAATAATTTCTGCTAAAGTAGGTTTTTTATAATTGATAAATACAGATGGACATGCGTACGTGATAAATGGGTGATACATTTTTTTCAGAGCCTTCAAATTTATCGGTGATTTTGGGTAGTTACCAAGGTTAGGTTAGGTAAAGTTAGATTTTAATCACACTTACCAGCTTGCTAATTTTTAAGTACAATTATACACCCTAACATACTGTACACACACACACACACACAGACATACATTATATATTATGTATAATGTATGTGTGTATGAATGTATATCTACATATGCTCACATACATAGACACGCACACACACAAACACACATATATATAAATGTATGTATATTTGTAGTATATATATCTACAGATAAACATCCATGTATATATATATATATATATATATATATATACCAATCAATCAATCAATCATTTCCTGTGGCAGCCACGGGTAGCTGCATGGGAGCCTCATGAACTCACGCCACCACATTCTGTCCTGGGCTAACTCCTCAAGATCTCCCCAACACTCGTCTCCTGCGTCCCGCCTCATTGTCCTCAACCTTTAGTCTACCTCTACCTCTTCTACGAAGGGTAACCCACCTTTGGTGTATCTCGTACTATTCCCTGTTTCTGTATACATGGCCTAGCCACTTCCAGCGTGAGAACCTAACATACGCATCGACTGGCTGCACCTCGTCACTTCTCTAATTCTGTTATTTGATATCTTATCCCTCAAATTAATTCCTGATATTCTTCTGAGCGCCTTATTTTCAAATGCTAAGAATTTATTATCCGAAGCCACTGTACTGTAGCATGACTCATGCCCATAAATCAAAATACTCCTAACCATTACCTTACAAATTTTGATTTTTGTATGTAAAGAAAAACTGCTATCATTCCAAATATTTTTAAGCATTACCATTGCCTGATGAGCCTATTTTAATCTTTCCAAAAATTCTGTGCTCAGAGAACCATCATTATCTAAATAAGTAACTAAATATTTAAACTTATCTTCTTGCTTTACAACCACGCATTCAGTTAGATAATCCTGTGCATTTTCAATATTCAGATGCATGATTTCAGTTTTTCCACTATTAATAACCAAACCAACCTTTCGACCTTCATTCACTTTGTAATCCAACACTATGCGTCTTTTCTGATCCCTCGCAGATCAAAACTATATCATCAGCATAATCTACTGTAAGTCAAGAAATTTCCCATTTTCTCCTCAGGGTATACCTGCATCTGTTTCTCTTTTAACCCTTCTCATAGCCGAATCTACGACCAACACAAACAACAGAGGAGAAAGAATGCCACCCTGAATCACACCAGACTTAACCTCAAATGGATCACTCAAACACCCATCAACCATCACTTTACAAGATGTGCCCACATGCATGTTCATAATAACCCTCACAAACTTTTCCGGTATTCCAGAATGCCTCATGTTTTTTCCATAGTCCATCTCTAAATACTATCATATATATATTTTCAAAATCATATAAAACAAATGACTTATTACTTTTCATTCAAAAGTTGCTGTCATCAAATACCTTGTCAACCAGTTGATTAAATTTTTTCCAATTCTTTCCTAAAACCGAAGTGTTCATTCTTTATATAACCAGCCTCTTTTCAACAGTCAGCTGTGTATCTCAGGAAAAGAGGTATATTCATATTACTATATTTTAAAAAGAGTTGAAACTAATTTTGCAAATATATATATATTTACTATTTTTTATCACACACACACACACTGTAACACACACACACTCTGATCGTTAACATAGTGGATTATAGTAATAGGTTCTTGTGTTTTTGAATCTGTTTGAAGTAACGTAAATTTCAAGAAATATTTGTATAAAAAAATAAGGAACTAACATTATATCATAATATCTTTTTGTCTCATCGATTGAGAAATCTTGCGAAAGCAACACGAATAAAAAAATCTAAAAAAATTTTATGATGATTTTATTAAAATACACTAAAAAGTTTTTTTTTTTCTTTTAAGACTCACCTGGAGGATTTTCTTGAATTAATCATGTGTAGAAAAATAAAAGCGTGAGCGCCAAACATGGAAAGACTCAGGTACAAGAAAGAATATATTTTTCATTTCTTGTAAGTTCAATCTATGCGCCCACATTTTGGAGCTTTAATACCTGGCTCTGGTGTCTCATTTTTTTTTTTTGCTTTAATAAGCGCGTTTTCTCATTCATTTTTTTTTTATACTCATTTTTGACGGAAATTGTAACTGATTTATGATTGTTTGAACATTCTTGATATCTGTTTTAATTTTTCATTGGTTTGAAAAATTCGAGAGTTTTATGCCAGTAAAAGAAGTTGTAAAAAATCTTCATGTACGTTTAAAGTACAATTTCTCAAATACTGGGAGGTCCTTCTCCCCACTGGATGTCCTCCCGACCCTACTGATCATAGTCAGGTTACATTTCATGTGGTTGCCATGCAAAATTTCAAGTCCATCTAGATGACGGGAACAGGTCGAAAATGAGTTAATAGATTTGAGGACATCAGTCTTGCTGTCAGACAAGTTAAATAGTTTGTTTTAAGTTCCGGCCCATACGTGGGTTGCAGGTAGGCAGTGAATAAGTTACATTGTTTAGGAATAATTTTCAAAACTCTTTAGTCTTGCCTTTCCAGTTCATTTAAGACCTCTTTTAATTGTTTGAACCTGTAGGCTCGAAGTGTCCCAAAGTCATTTTTATGGCCAATAGTTACAGTTTTCTCTTTCATACAGCATGACAGTGTTTCAATATCTCAGATGCTCTTAAAAAGTGGTCCAGTGCTTAAAGTGTCCCAGAATTCTCAAAGATGGCCAAATTTAAATGTCCCAATGCCTACCGTGTCCCAGGCATGATAGGGTTAGTTCTTAAATGGCCCAGTTGCGAATAATGTCCCAGTATTAAGATATCCCCGTGCTTAAAACCGTGTACAATATGTTTAAAGTATATACGAATGAGAAATGCCCCGATTTGAACAGTGTCCCATCTGTGAAGTGAAAATTGACAAAACAGTGTTCCAGTGTAAAAAGTGTCCCAGTGATAAATTTTTATCAAGCGTTGTAGATAAAGTGAAATTTAATAATTCTTCCCAGGTATATATTTCATGCTCGTTTTATAAATGAGATAACCAGGAAGTATTTTTAGGGACTTGGAGCATATTTTAAGGATAATGTATTTAGGACTCCTTGGAATTTTAAAGGGTTTGGAAAGAAGCTAAAACAGATTTTTGGGAGTTTTAATTATTTTATGTTACCTTTGTTCTGAAGGCTGGTTAAGCCGTATTATTCTCTATTAGCCTTCTGTTTAGATGCCGATTTGCTTTCTTAATCATTCTCGTTTTCTAATCAGCGATAGAGTTATGTATCCGTTTTTGTATGTAAATATTTGGTGAATGATGTTATCTTGCAGGGTATGATATCCAATGTTGAATCAGGTAAAATGTTGGTTCAAGTCTGAAGAAAGTTTTGTGAAAAAATGAATCTATAAATTAAGAGATTTGGAGATCCTTTAAGTCATTGTAAAAGATACTGCTCCGGAGATAGACGAAAATTTGAAAAATAAAGATTGTCTCCAGGGTTTTTACGAAGGATAAAATAAACTAGAGGCAGTTTTTCAGTTTTTTTTTTTAAAAGTTGAATGAATGTTCGCGATCATAAGAACCGATAGGTTTAATGATTTTTGAAATACGTTTACAAAACTTTTGAAGAAGCTATAAAACCCATGGTCATTCTTTGTTTTACTTTCTTAGATTCGAACAAAACCCCTGCAGTTGATTCAGATTGTACCAATTAAAGTGATTTATAAAAGAATTTTTAACAATTTCTGTCAGTTACTATTGTTTTGAGCTGCTGTTTGCACATCTAGCTAAGCTAAACCGTTGCCTTTTGAAAATATGAGACATTTTTTCCACACGTTCCACTAACATTTTCATTTTGTGAAAGTCAGTATCGTGTTGTGCCAGGTAATGAGGAGATGTAACCAATGAATTAATAAACTCAAAATGTAATTACCGTGCAATCAATGAACCTTCCATTAGGACAGTCTGTTTCTCTCTCCAACACAACGACCCGTTTACACGTGTACAAATACCAAGTCAAGTATTTTACTGCACGTGAATAAATGTTAATGAAGCCGATGAAATGATGGTAGCCAGTGGTTAGCATTCATAAATAGATTACAATCTGTTGAGCCGATAAACTTGTTGCAGCTAGGCTCCTGGCCCTATCCCAGAAGTAAAATCTCTCTCTTTAAACTCTCTTTAAGATCTCTCTCTCTCCCTGTTTTCTTCATGATTATTGGGGGATATTATTATCAACCCTTTATAAATGAAGAAAATAAAATCTGTCTCTTGATTGTTTCCCAGCTAAACAAACAGACAATTTCATTCTGTTTTATATGAGCCACGCAGCTTCTAATTTTAATCTTCATCATCTTAGTTGATCAGAGGCCATTTTCCACAGTAGCTCATTAATCGCAAAGGATCATGCGCTGGTGCTGTTTCGAAAGCCTCTCAGCATGAATTCTTGTTTAAGTATAGGACAAAAACTTTGAAATGTCCGGTATATTTCCAGTTCGGTTTCACTAGCTCAGTTTTTAACTTTAAAAATGCTCCCCTCAATTTAGGGACACCTACATGTCTTGAGATGTTTCATAAATTAGATGGTGTATATTTTTCGGTCTTCAAAAAACACTATCCTTGTTAAATAAGAAATGTACCTTATTATAGCTGGGACTAATGGCTACATCATAACCTGCGTAATGGCAATATATTATTGTATCGGTTGGTTGGTAATGGTTTATTGACAATAATTGGTGTAATGGAAACTCTTATTTCATCATTGAACTTAAAAAGTGTGGAACTCAAAACTCAGACTGATTTATCCCTGGATTTTCAGGCTGGGCTGATAATTTTGAGTTCTGAAATACCATTGTTGTCTAGTTTGCCCATCGTCAAATAATGACTAATAACCTGAGTTCCAACAATTTATCTTGGTGTTATCAGTTACAAGGTAGCTGAGATAATTTTATTTTGGTGTCCTTTACAAAGAAAGTTCGATGTTCCCTCATGAAATTTGGTCATATGTTTTTTTAAACAGATCTTTCATTTTAGTTCTTCTTGTTAATTTACAAGATCCTGAAAAAATGTAGTACTTCTGATTTCACACTAATGACAAGCAGAGTAGGCTACAGGAAAAACGTTAACAACTTCATCTTCCTTCTAATTTGGTCCCCCACTTTTAACATCCTTATAATTTGGTATTTTCTTTTAACATTTGAACAACATGACTACCAGAAAAAGTAGAGAAAATACGAAATATTCCTTAGGGTTTTCCCAGTTTTTCAAACAGTCACTTAAACCTGACCTTTAACATCAATAATGTTGATTGTCTTGAAGTCAACGCATGTTTCGCAGACAACTGAAAATATCACCTCTCAATGGTAAATTGCTAGTAGAGCCTCGATGAGCTCGGTCGGAAAACAACAGACTCGGACTTCGCGTTAGATCTGTGTCACGGGTTCAAATCTACAGCCGACCAGTCAGAGGCAAGACGCTGCTATCCGTGTAGACACCCGGGATTATACCATGTAATCAGCGGATATATCGTTTGCTGAAAGCAAATGGGTGTTAGACTAATTACACACACAAACAAACCCACTTATCTTCATAAACATAACAGACGCCTCCACTCGACTGTCAAGCCATTATCTCCTCGCTGCTGGGAGAAGGGGCTAGGTATTTCTTTGATACACATACACATGTGCTACCGGGGGTCTATTTTTTGTCAGGCAGGGCTTTATATCATAGTGCCTTAACGCCAAATCAAAGTCCTTCAAAGAACGGCATCGCGCTTACCCATATGAAAAATGGGGAAAAAGCACGTTAAACGAAGAGGAAGACAGAAGAATGGAATAAATTTGCTAGTGTTAGCGGTCTGCCACAAGAAAGCCCAAAATTTTTTGGCCATGCCTGATTGGTAGAGGGCCTGCAGTTCATCGTTAGCTCTACTGGCCATATCATATATCCAGACAGCTGGTATAAAGCTCCCTCGAAGACAAAATCTGGTAAGAACCTGAAGGTGCAAAGGGTTTTAGAGAGTTGAGAAAATAGAAATTAATGTAAATGATATAGCAGTATCTCAACATAATCTAATGATTGACATTATGAGCACCTCAAGACTTTCAAAGAACCTATGGCATTATGGCGTCCATATTCAAATATTCTATTATATTTGTGGTATCAGTCCGATTAAAAATAGTTGACACGTATGTATGTATCATTTGCAGTTGATTGTTAATGCAGCTCAAGCAAAGGCTCAGTCCTTGATCGTTAATATTGAGTGCACCTAAAGTGGATTTGCTTCTTCAAACCATAATGGAAGACCTATAATACTCTCGTTGCTGATAGCATCTTTTGGCGCAGCGTTGCGGTAAAATCTAAACCTGTGACTATTTCATGACCGCTCGTTGTAAGACGAAATGTATGAATATTTTAACTGTCAATTCTGCGCAGACACACAAGATTGCAAAGTAAAAATTGACCAATGCAACATTTAGTCAGATTGAGAAAGGAAATTCAGCCATTACGAAAGAGAGTAAGGGCGAACTGTCTTGTGAAACAGGCACTGAGAAAGCTGCAAAGAAGAGGAAAAAAGAAAAATCAGCAGCCTGAGTTAAATGAGAAGACATTGCTGGACAAGTGGGTAATTAAGAGCATCTCTTCAATAAACAGGGCATCAAAAGCACATGACGCGTGTATGAGACCTACATTGCACGGAGGTGGTGGTTTTCGTCTCCGTTGGCTTGTCAGAGTCCAGAGGCCCACATTAGGCAATACTCTTTAGCTCATTTGGGCAAGGACCCTTGCTGGCATAAGGCCGGCTTAATCTAAACCAACCAGTAAACTACACCAAACAGCAACCATGAGCATTTGAAAAGAAAATGATGGATATTTAGAAGATCGCGTTGGGAAAATACTGAGGGATTTGGCACCCAGAGGCTGGAACATAGACTGAGGTGGTTTTTGTATGAGGAGGAGAGAGGAGAGCTATACCAGCGGCTAACAAGTCTAAGAGCTTCATTTTCGCGCTTTGGCAACCCATTGGTCAACAGTGCGCCCGATTTCTTAGCGGTAGATTGCCACAGCGCGATAATTAAGCCTTCAGACTCGTTGGTCGCGTTATTGGCGAAAAACTGGGTAGTAATGGATGTAATAAGACGAAGACAAGGAGAAAGGCAGAGAAAATCGTGGCGAAAGGACATAAATGAAGACCTTCAAGAGACGTGAATTCGGAGGGAAGTTCACAAGATAGAAGAAACCCCCTCCCCCCCGTGAAAGTAAATAATTTGAAGTTAACTAGGTCTAACAGGCTAAAGCCTGCCGTTGACGATAATAATATATGTAATCCTATTTTGTACATTTATCGGGCTTCTAAATCTGTTCAGAAGATCTCCCATGTTGTTTTTGACTAGTAAAAACTTTCACACAAAAATATTTTCCTTCATTTTATCTCGGGTATGTTCTCGTGTTTCAGGAAGTTTGTAGCGTCAGGTTATAGGGATTGTTTTCTCACATATATTATGTTTCCGAAACTCTTGTTTACTCTCTTGGGTAATTATATGCATGTGTACATACGTAAACATTAAACATATGAGTACGGCAGTCATTGTAGTTCTGTCATATTTTGGTTGATAAATCATTAGGTCTGCTTATAAGCATATGCCACGGTCAAAGTTTGTGAGTCGATAATCTCTCTCTCTCTCTCTCTCTCTCTCTCTCTCTCTCTCTCTCTCTCTCAGAAAGGTGAATTGAAACTGAGTAAGGAAGAACCAAAATCGGACGTATGAAAGTCCGCCTATCCAGACTTCTGTTGTAAAATCACTTTTTAAAATTTAATTTATGTTTGCCTGTTGTTTTATTGCAAATTATGTAAGTTCTCCCAAATTATTATTATTATTATTATTATTATTATTATTATTATTATTATTATTATTATTATTATTTAAGTAGGCGCGATTGTAATCCTTCCCACACCATCAAGGTGATTAGTTAAGACACCAAAATATGTAACATTTTCTTTCCGGTTAGGTTTTCATACTTACTGTATTCTTTTTTGAAATCAGGTGATTAAAAGCTCCCCATTACATGTACACATAATATATGTGTAATCAGTTTTTTCAGTCTGTCGCACGAATGATTTCGGGAGAGAGAGAGAGAGAAAGAGAGAAAGTGAAAGTTGCTTGAAGAAGGAGAGGAGGAGGAGGAGAAGAAGAAGAATAATGATGGTCGAGGGGAAGGAGGTGTTCACCGAACGGCAGAGTCTGAGGTTCTCGATCGCCCTTTCCTTTCTAAGAATGGCGGGGGACCTTCTCAACAACCTTACGCTGAATTGCCGACTGACTCACTCTCTCTCTCACTCCCCTTGGGTGGACTGGAGTCAATCACGGTCAAAGGCGAGGCGTCGACTCCCGCCGTCCAAACGCTTCGTTGCCTCACCGCCCTCCCGCCCTCCGCCATCCCACCCAAGGTCTAGAGGTCCCATGCCCTCCCCTTGGGGGCCTCCCTACTCGTCTTTTGCCGCCGTCGTCGTCGGCATCAGGTCATGAGTCACTTCGAAGACTCCCCGACTCCCTTCGACCCCTTTCCATCTTCTTCCGGATGCGTTTCTCGGTAAAGGAGATCTTTTCTGCAATTACTTGCCCTTTTGTCATGGTCATGCTTCTGATTTCTTTTTTTCTTCAGGGGTCTAGGGTTGTTTCCAAATTCTTAGAAGGTTTCTGAAGTGAATATTTTTTTTATCATGTTAGCATGCCGTTAACGTCAATTTGTTAGGATGTACTTGAGACTGGCGATCTCTGGATGTAAAAATATTATCTCTTCGTGCAGACCTCTCTGTTAGCGGTAAAATGTGTAAATCCTGTAACAGAAACGGAAAGCTATAGATGTTTCTTTCACACAGTGTGGTATCAGAACACTTACCTAGCTTGATAACGTTGTTCCTAAAGTTATTATGTGGTGTAGATAATCATGAAAGGAGTTTGGACGTGCAGACATTAATGAATCGCAGCTATTGAGCAATACGACGATTTTTACATTTCATCACATTCGCTGGAAATCATCATACAGTTTGTTTACTTGATCTGTCTTTTTCTGGGATGGTTTAAAATCGGTACATGTGAACTGCGTGAAAATTACAGAACTCGTAACTTTACTTTGAGGAGGTACCCGCGTAATTCTTTGTGAATGTCATTTCTTGTTTTTCCATAAAGAAAGCTCTGATGCCATGCTTTGCTTAGGACTTACAGTAGGTCATACTGAGATCCCTTTTCCCGTGTATTCATGACAACGCCAAGTTCAAGGTGCTCTGTATGAGTCAGAGTTTGGGCTACTGGCGCAATTATATCGGTTTCTGGAAAAAAGGAGTAATAATTAGCTTTAATTGCGCATTTCATATTTTATGGGAAGGATATGTCGTGTAGGATATTGGAATAAAGCTTTGTTGTGTTTACGGTTCCCCGAAGATTAAGAAAAGGGACCAGAATTCGGGGTTGATGGTAGCCTATGAAAGAGAAATTGTTAGTATGACGTAATAACCATTAGGAATGCAGCCATTGCTTAATTACAGTAATGCGTTGTCTGAGACAGACAGAGAGAGAGAGAGAGAGAGAGAGAGAGAGAGAGAGAGAGAGAGAGGGGAAACATATAACACGGTCCAACAAAATTGAAGAAAGGCTTCTTGTCGTATGTTAACGGACTGAAATCTTTTATCATGTAAGCACAGTTACAACAAAGGGGTTTATTGATCAGCTACGTTCTCATGTGAGTTTTTAAAGGTCTGCAAAAGGGGTGATTGGAAGAAGTTGCTAGTATGAAGAAAATTAAAAATAAGGAAACAATTGTAACCGATAAACTGAAGGAAGGATCACATTAAAATGGACAAAATTTCTTTTTTCTGTAAATCTTCAGCTGAAAATACTTATGGACAGAGTCAGCAGACTATAAGCCCAAGAGGTCCCAAAGGGAAATCAGCCTGCAGAGAGAGAGAGAGAGAGAGAGAGAGAGAGAGAGAGAGAGAGAGAGAGAGAGAGAGAGAGAGAGAGAGAAATTATAAGAAAAAATAATAAATAAATGAATGTGAGGCAACAGAAAATAAAACCGATACACCAGAATTTCAGGTGACCTCATTAGAAAGCAAATATGAATTTGCCCCTCGCTTAGATAAATCACAACTTTGAAATCACTGAGAATGTAAACGCAGGAGACCACGAACTGGGAGCATTGATAATGATGATGATGAAAGCGCCATTTAGTTTCTTGCATTAACAGGATACAAAGATCATTAAAGGGTGCTAATGATAAAACTATTTCCTGGAAATTCTCTGCTGGAATTTCAAATTTACGAGATTAGGTAAAGATATTCGTGATATCTTCCTTGATACTGTAGCATGATTAACTATGCTTTTCGATATGAATACTGCGATATTTGTTGTTTATTACAATATATTTTTCATTATTAAGTTGCCGTTATATGAAGTGCCACCAATGTTTCGGAAGTATTCATCATTATTTTGTTGTCTTTTATGTTTTTTCATTCGTATATTTTTTCACGCACACGCACATACATACATATGTGCATATGTATAAAAACACTCATATGTATACATATTTATATATAATATATATAAATATATGTATGTATATGTATGTGTATATATATGCGTGTGGTTGTATGTATGTATGTGTGTGTGTGCTGGGCACTTGAAAGTCCTGGAATCAGAACGTCTGAACTAACGTTAAAATTTGAGGTAAAACACGCACGCGCACACACACACACACACACACACACAGACACGCCTACCTACCTTCGTGTAAATACTAGCGAAAAATCATCACACCAAGCATAGCATAAGGAGCGTTTGTTTATGAAAATTACTATATTATTGATGGAACTGAGTCACTCATTGAGTGCAATCAGTGCTTGATTCGTGCGTCATATTCTATAGGAAACAGCGCCACCTGCTTGGCACCAAGTTCCGTATGGGCAAATCATTGTCCTTATTAAATGTCAATAGATGGGAACATTAAAACTCAAGGACAGCTGTTAAAGCCTTCTTAAGTTACCAGCATTGCTTCTTACCAAGATACCCATTGCATGCGTCTGTAGGGCTACGGAAGGTATTATATATTATAACAATCTTCCTGTTGAAGAGTAAAGTCATTGTACAGTATATATATATATATATATATATATATATATATATATATATATATATATATATATATATATATTTGCTTTAAATCATTATGACTCGTGGTGTGTGTATGCAGGTGTAGTACAGGGTATAAATCCTGTCTTAGGTAAAAAAAACTAAACCGGTAGAATTTTTACCCAGCTCTTAATTTTCCATGCGATACATTTAAAGTTTATATATATATATATATATATATATATATATATATATATATATATATATATACACACATATATATATATATATATATATATATATATATATATATATATATATATATATATATATATATATATATATATATATATATATATATGCAACAGTCAACAAGAAATGTAATAGATCCTTAACTTTCGTTTTCCATATAATTTTAGATACTGATTCGAACCTGAGTTATGAGGAACAGCTGTTTAACGCCATACTACCCACACTTCATGGTACCGTTGGTGGCACGACATTGAAACTTATTTCTAAACTAGGTTCGAATCCTGAAGTAGGGGAACAGAAGCTTCATTATATTCCATATTCATAGTGCCGTTCGTGCACCTCACGTGGTGCACTGTAGGCATTACGTAAGGTTCTTTCCGGCGTCCCGTAGGCCCCTAGTTGCAACCTCTTTCATTCCTTTTGCTGTACCTCCGTTCATATTCTCTTTCTTCCATCTTACTTTCCAACCTCTCTAATAATTGTTTCGTAGTGCAACTACGAGGTTTTCCTCCCGTTGCACCTTTCAAGCCTGTTTTATTCTTAGTTTCCCTTTCAGCGCTGAATAACGTCATTGGTCCCAGCGCTTGGCCTTTGGTCTAAATACAGTGTTCCACTTCCAAAATTCTAGATCAAGGTTTTCACTGGAAAACCTTGATTTCGGGTCCAAGCATGTAGTGGAATCGTTTTGTTTACGTAGATCCAACCCAGCTACCTTTATAAATATAAATATGTTTCCTGCATCAAACGAACTTTCCCAACCACCGAGATTAGTCTGTGATTAATATGGTTATCCCGACCCTTGGGAAGAAATCGTAAGTGACTCTAGACTGGTCACCGTAATGCCAAACCTTGCAATCAGGGCCACTAGGATCACCATATCACCCAGAGCTGACGACCTATTTGCAATGCATAAAATGCTTAGAAGACCAATTGGGGGCAATTTGGTATAATCGTATAAGAAAACTGATCTCGTAATCATCAGGATTTTTCATGTGGCCAGCCAGTCACTGCCACCTTGACAGTTACCAGTTTTCCTTAACCTCAGGATACAGTCTGAAAATGCCTAGTTCGTCTGACCCTTCATTGCCTCTTGGGTTTCACAGAAAGAGATAAATACACAAATCCACAATTCTTGTGTATGATTAGTTGACTGAATCATGGTGATTATGTGAGTATGTTGCACATTCATTGGTAAGAGCAAGTACATTTTTTACACCCTTTGAAGACTGTGTGGTGTTCGTGCCAACGTCCAGAAAAACACCTAAAAGCCAGGTTTGCAATAACATCCAACTGATTTAGAGGGTCGAATCATTTTCTTTGATTATCACCAGTTGTCATTGCAAGATGTCTGTGAATGAAAATGTTTGAATCGATTAAAGTTACATTGTTGCTGTTACTTTGCTTCATCAGATCAGCATTTGCTTGCAAAAAGTATCTTCTCTCAGATTTAGCATTGGGACGAAGAGAAGCACACGATACACTCATCCAGTTCTATTTTGTGAGGCAATTACACGATACTGTCATCCAGTTCTATTTTGTGAAGCAGTTAGAGAATGTCTGTTGCACATTTAGTAATGACATTTTTATACGTAAACAGGGCTGTCAAGAAATTTTGTTATTACTTATCGTGGGTCGATGACGAAAATTTTATTTTAATAATTCCCTTTGCCGTGATTTTGCAACTTATTTCTCAGAGTTTCCCACGATGTCTTTGTACAGTCGAGTTGTATATGCTGTCTCTGGTGTCGAGCTGATGTCTTGTGGTCAGAGTCTAGAGGTCCACATCATGCCTCTTATTTGCCCCATTACCTTTCCCCACTTACGGGCTGCCTCAGGGCAGTGGCCCGTGTCGGCAAAAGCCTGCTTAATTTAAACCAACCGACCGAGCAACGAGGCGCCTCCGTTGAAATGTCTCAGAAGTACAGTACTTCCCTTGATTGATTTGTGGTAGGTCATTTCCCTTGATTGGTTTGTGGTAGGTCAAGACCAAGA
>NC_089795.1:37127767-37140267 GCF_040412425.1 Macrobrachium rosenbergii
AGGGCAAAATAAATTGGGGCCTGGCCACGCCCACTCAGTCAGTGGTTGCTGTGCGTAGGCTGGAAGATAAATGACCTGGTGAAAAGCTTCTATCAACCCTATCTCTCTCTCTCTCTCTCTCTCTCTCTCTCTCTCTCTCTCTCTCTCTCTCTCGTCTCGCTTTACCCTTTCCCCCTTTGCTTTTGAAGTTTCCCCTCATTTCTTCTGTTTTCCTCTCCCTCCCTTGCTGTTTACTGACGTCACATATTAACTGTGACGTCACTTTGCATTTGATAACGCACTGACGTCATATATTAACTGTGACGTCATTTTGCATTTGATGACGTATCTGTTTTTTCGAAGAAGTGAGGGGGAAGGGTGTACTGCTTTTTGCCTCCATTTCGCTTATCGTTTTTATGTTTTATCCTACTGTTAGTCTTCGTTTAGTTAGAGTGGCCTTATCGTTCATGTTTTCTTTCTGCTGCTGTTGATACTTCTATTTTAATGCTGCTTATTACATTCTCCCTCCTGTGTAATGTTTAAATTACCTTACCCGTTTTGCCTCAGAAAGGATAAGAAAGAAAGTTTTACCCTACCCGTTTCTTGAAGGCTCTTTCCGATGTGAGGTTGCAAGCCCCGCGCCCTAAACCGTGGGTGTTCGAGGATTTGTGTACCGGCGGAGTCTGGCTTTTCTTTCTGGTCACCCATCTAAGTAGTGATCAAGACCCGACAATGCTTGACTTCTCTGATCGGGCGATGTGTGCGGCAATTAACATTTCACTACTCATGACATATTATACTATATATATATATATATATATATATATATATATATATATATATATATATATATATGTATATATATATATATATGTGTATGTGTGTGTGTTTTGTGTATGTACATATATAGATGATATATACGTTATATACGAGTATATATGTTATATATAATATATATATATATATATATATATATATATATATATATATATATATATGTGTGTGTGTGTGTGTGTGTGTGTGTGTGTGTAGAAAACGTATTTAGTTTTAGTAGAACAGCACGTAATGAAGCAATTATATTACTTCCTTGATTCAGTATGGCGGTGAAACATTTCATGAAATGGATTTGAGGTCATGACCAGAATTAACAGTCGTAATCCACTCACCTTTGGAAGTATTGTGTAATTTGTTCTTCAAAGAGAGTGGATGGATAAAAACTCACCATTATCCCTCGAAAACGACAAAGGGTAGCTTCAGTCTGTAATGAAAGACCGCTGTTTCTTTTAGGAAACGACCTTTGGAACTGGAGAGATCCATCTTCTTAACACCCACGTGGACACCCGAAATATCGTTAGTTTCTTCTGATGGAACTACGAGTGAGAGAGAGAAAAGAAAATACGGAACGGGGAAAGAATTGAAACCTTAATGGCGTTGCTTGAGGGTCCAGAAATAGACACTGTGGCTAACTTACGTTTTGCCAGTCAAAAGTATAATATATATATATATATATATATATATATATATATATATATATATATATACAGTATATATATATATGTGTGTGTGTGTAGCCCTACTGTACACATATATATATATGTATATTTTGTCTATGTGTGTACACACACACACTCAACACCAGTTTTCAGAAAGTAGATACTCCTGACATTCTGGTTTTCATCAGGCGTATTTGGATGTAACTGGAAGTTCTTGAAGGAAATATCTTTCGACGATGGCCTCAGATATTGTTTAAAATAATGGTTGTGTTATTTCAATTAGGAATCTGCTCTCTCCTCCCTTCTAGTTATTTATATGTTATTCAACGAAGTGAATGATTGGGAAATAAGGAGATTAGAGAAAAGGCAAAGGGATTATAAGATTATAAACTTATTTTGGGTTCCCCCGTAGTGGGGTAGTACCGTCAGTGCACCTCACTATAGGCAATACTTCAGAGTCTTTGCAGCGTCCCTACGGCGCCTAGCCGCTACCTCTTTCATTCCTTTTACTGTACCTCCGTTCATATTCTCTTCCTTCCATATGACTTTCCACCCTTTCTAACAATTGTTTCATAGTGCAATTGCGAGGTTTTCCACCTGTTACACCTTTGAAAGCTTCTTGCTGTCAATTTCTCTTTCAGCTCTGAATGACCTCATCGGTCCCAGCGCTTGGCCTCTGGCGTAAATTCTGTATTCCGTTCTATTCTTATTTAGGGTCGGGAATTGAAGAGCGCAGCGGAAGTCTGTACCTTCATGGCATTACCTCCCCACCCTTCCTGTAAGGGATTAGTGCCGTCAGTGCACCTCACAGGTGCACTGTAGGCATTACTAAAGGTTCTTAGCAGTGTCCCTTCGGCCCGTAGCAGCAACCCCTTTCGTTCCTTTTACCTTACTTCCATTCATATTAGCTTTCTTTCATCTTGCTACCCACCCTCTCCTAACAATTATTTCAAAGTGCAACTTTCAAACCTACCTACTCTCAATTTCCTTTCCAGCGCTGAATGACCTGATAGGTCCCAGTGCTTGGCCTTTGGCCTAAACTCTATATTCCATTCCTATACCTTCGTGGCATTACCTGTCTATTAATGACGGATCTGCTGCCTGGCAGTCATCACTCATACTTGCAATGGCGATTACGTTATCTCGTGAAATCCTCATCCGGAATCTGCGAGGATCAGAGTTCTCATCAAGACAGGGGATCCTCAAATAGGTCTGTTGAGTCTGAAGTATCACAGCCCTAATTATATCGGCCAAATCTCTGCCACTTTGAATATTAGGTTATTGTCGGTACGTAACTGTTTAGAGCCTTGTTTTAGTGATAGCTGTTGGTCACACAGTGTATTGTTATTAGTGGTGGAGAAATCTACAGTGGTGTAAGAGTAAATATATATTATGAATATATTCAAACGAGGGCTTTCGAGAATCTGCTCGATTCTGCTTCTCAGTCTCAATGGAGTATTATTATTATTATTATTATTATTATTATTATTATTATTATTATTATTATTATTATTAATATTATTATTATTATGTCGTTTTAATAGAACATTCTCTCTCTCTCTCTCTCTCTCTCTCTCTCTCTCCTCGTGGTATAAATGGTAATACTCCCGACTCTCAAAACTCGTGTTCGACCCCCGGCCCGGACGAGGAAGGTAACGAAATGGGACATTTCCTTTGAAAACAAAGTCAATGTACTTTTGTTGGTTTGAGCATTGAATGTGGTACCTAACTGTTATTCGACTGTAGTAGGTCTCAGCTGGGGGTTGGACAACTCAGTATATTTTCATCACATGAATAAAACGGAAAAACATAAGCTATGTAGTCCTCATCCACTTGGGTAATCTCTCTCTCTCTCTCTCTCTCTCTCTCTCTCTCTCTCTCTCTCTCTCTCTCTTTCTCTCTCTCTCTCTCTCTGCCTAACCTTCAAGTTGATGAATGTTCCCTTCGTGTACCTTTTTCGACAGATGATTATAAATCCCTTTTCTGAAAATAAACAACCAGAGGTATTAAGTAACATATTGATAAAAATCTTAGCACGAGATACCTCTGAAGAACCTTCACCCGAACTCATTTTTTGTGTTTCTATTTTCGTGATTTCATCGTAAGCCAAATTCATCCTCTACTCTCATAGGTTCCCAAAATACAAATGAGAGTTGGTATATATAGAGCACTTTGGCCACCCCGTTCCTCTTAAGATGATTTGGAGCACTGTGACGTCACGAGGAGCTACGGTAGCAATCGTCGTTATCGATCAGTCTTATGTCATTTCGTCTTATGGATGTTTCTATTTTTTCTACTGTGCCTCTCTTCTCGGAGAGGAAAAGTCTCGGTCATTCAAGGTGAAGAAATTGATTTTAGCTCCCAGTTTTTTATTTTTTTTATTTTTTTTTATTTGAGAAGAGTTAAAATTAAACATATCACGTTTAGCGTGAATTTCTTTACTAGCAATACAAAAATGGGAAAAAAGCACGTTAAAAGAAGAAGAAGAAGAAGAAGAAGTGTTGGATCACTTCCCAAAAGACTGTTCATTCTACTTCAGGAATTCCTTTTTGATAAAAATTTACGTATAAAACTGAAGTTTCAAAAACAGTAGTCTCTAATTTAGCGTTTGCTACTTTTCATAACGTATTTCATACAGTGAACTTTACTCGGTCAAGTATTTGTAAGTCTGATTAGAGAGAAAAATGGTCTGAGTAGGTCCTCTGTCACACAGGCCAGGTAATCCGCTAAATTTTATCCAGAAATTACAATAACTGCCTGCTCAAGAGCTTTTAAAGTAACCTAATCTATGACGCAACAGCTTACTTGACCTTGGTATTGAGCAGTTAGCTTTGATGATCCACTCCTCTATATATATATATATATATATATATATATATATATATATATATATATATACATATATATATATATATATATATATATATATATAATATACATATGTATATATACACACATACATATATACAGTATTAATATTAGTAACTGAGTTGATAAATTTGACTGGACCACGGCTGATTTTCTACGAAGTGGGTCCCGTGGCGGGGGCGGGGGGTGGTGCACCTCACGTGTGGTGGACTGTAGGCATTACTTAAGGTTCTTTGCAGCGTTCATGCTGGCCGTAGCTGCTACCCTTTTCATTCCTTTTGCCATTCATATTCTTTCTTCCAACGTATATTCCACCCTTTTCTAACAATATTGTTTCATAGTGCAACCGCGAGGTTTTCCTCATGCTACACCTTTGTAACCTCTTATTATCAATTTCCGTTTCAGCGCTGAATGACCTCATAGGTCCCAGCGCTTGGACTTCGGCCTGAATCGTATATTCTTCTTCTTGTTCTACCACCAAATGGGTGACACCTTTCGATGTCTGTAGCTGCTTGTTTGCGAAAGTAAACTAAGAAAAAAAAAACAATGCTTGTCATGTAGTTCACCCTTTCAAAATCTGATGAATATTTTAGGTAGTTTCTACTGTGGCTCCCTCCCTTGGCATAGAAACTATAACTGCATAACTAGACCTTTGAAGTTCTTAGAAAACTTGTTCTAGCGTTGTGTTTGCACATTTCAAACACCTTTTAAGTAATGTTTTGAGTTTAATTTTTGTCTCGTTACTTTTTACTACTTTACTGCTTTTGAGGCCTTGAAATATTACTGACGCTCCTGCTAGGGAGGGCTAGACGTATCAGTTCTGTCACTGTCGTTGCATCGCTTCTGCCTTTTAATTAAATGTTGGATGTGTTGCTAGTCTCACCTCACATGATTCAGTCTTACACACTTACCACGGGTTTTGCTTCTTGTCTGTCTGTCTGCCTAGTTATCTGTCCACCTACCTATCTATTTCCCTGTTTATCTATCTATCTATACATATATATATGTATATATATATATATATATATATATATATATATATATATATATATATATTATTTTATATATAATATATATTTATTTATATATATATATTTATATATATATACGTGTATGTATATATATATATATATATATATATATATATATATATATATATATATATATATATATATGTATGTATATATATATTACATATCAGTGTTTTACTTTCACATTATAATGAAACAACCTTCATCTAAACAAACAGAAGCTGTGTAGTACTCGCTTTCAGGAAGTTCTAAGGAAAATAGCTTGAAAGTACTGCAGATTCCCAAAACTTAAGATCGTAAATTCTACCTATTAAAAAACAAGCTGTGATCGCGAACAGTACTTGATGCCTGCGCTGTGCCACAATATCAAGGCAGTCACTTGATACCCGGAGGACAGGAAAAATTAAAAAAAAAAAAGTGATTTGATAGTAATAACGCCTGAAAGTGAACGGTAATTCCACTGCCATTCTCCTGTAGTTTGTTCATTCTTACCCTCCCTATTTCTTTCCTTCCCTGTTCCCTATTTAATATTCCTATTTCCCTAAAAAAAAAAAGTGGCTGTGATGGTGAAACATATGAAAATTTACTTTGCGGCTTTTGTTGAGGAAAAAATCATTATTTGTAAGAGAGAGAGGGTGCGGCGAGAGAGCGCCAATACGCTACTATTGTGAAGTTGAAACAAGAAAATTTACCTCACGGCTTTTGTTGAGGGAAAAATCACTTTATTTGTAAGAGAGAGAGAGAGAGAGATTTCGAAATACGCTGGTACTGTTAAGTTGAAAAATATGAAAATTTGCCACCAGGTTTGTGTTGAGACAAAATCTAACTCTTTGTAAGAGAGGGAGAGAGAGTCCGAAATACGCTGGTATTGTAAAGTTGAAACATGAAAATTTACCTCACGGCTTATTTTGAGAGAGAGAGAGAGAGAGAGAGAGAGAGAGAGAGAATCCGAAAATAACCCATAAATACAGTACATTTTCCCCGTCTGTCTATCATCTGCATCATTTGTACGCACTTCCAGCCATGTGTTGTGTCAGTCATTCATTCCCCTTAATTCTGGCTGGAAGTAGGCCAGAATACTCCATTAGTTCTTGGCTGGAATAATTGGAATAATGGATGAGCGGGAACCATACCTGGAATCTGGAATGTCTGTCTTTTTCATGGAACCAGTGGAAGGGAGCCCGCTCTCTTTCCAGAATCCACTAGACTGAGTAGTCGTATATCCGTTTCTCTCTCTCTCTCTCTCTCTCTCTCTCTCTCTCTCTCTCTCTCTCTCTCTCTCTCTCTCTCTCTCTCTCTCTCTCGCAAGATTTCTTTCCCCATGTCTGCAGATTCCATACACCCGCCCCTTTCTGTCGTGGTATGTAAAAAGATTTATTTTTCCAAGATGTGTCTCCCATGATTCATCGAGTATAGGGTTTAATCGGAAACTAAGTGATTCTAGCTTATTTTTCATATTTTTTTGTTTATAATAATCCAGCGGTCGCTTGTGTTTTCTATGGAAGTTTCCTTGTAATAACAATAATAATAATAATGTAATTAAAATCCACAGTTATATAAATAAATTGTATTAATACACAAATGATACAATTAATATATGTATTAATGAATTTAATCTAAAAACTATATCACGATATTGGGAATCTCTTAATAATAATAATAATAATAATAATAATAATAATAATAATAATAATAATAATAATAATAATAATAATAATAATTTATCTACTTTATCTCAGTTCCATACAGGTTCTTTTGAATATTACCTCATTTTTTGACTATGAAAATTCAGACAAAATGCCAGTGGCAGAAGGAAAGGAAAAAATTAAGGCTCTCATAAATTTTTCGGCATAGTATCATAGGCAACAGGATATTTATAATGTCTCAGTAAGGGATAGCCATTAAAAGTCTAATGGAAATAAAATATTTCAATGTTTTGAGACCTTTATAATTTTATTAATATTATTAGCCCACTACTTAGTGTTTGGGGGGGAGTATAGATTTTCATTCATTTGCTTGTCTGTCAGAGTATCTGTCACGATTACCTTGTGATTACAACTCCACCACTGTTCAAGGTAATTCTTTCAGTCTTTATGTAAAGGTTGACTATCATTCACAAATGGTTAGTAAGGATGTCAATTACTCCATTATGAAATGGCGCTGCAATTAAATGTGAAAATGTTGTATGCTATTCCGTAGAGTTTTTAAATACCATTTAACTTTATTAAGTGTTGAATTATAAGATACAAACTTCGTAAATGACATGCATAATCCACTTACGAAACCATTCCAAATTACATCAAGGTTAGTGACCCTGTGGCCTTGACCAT
Source organism: Macrobrachium rosenbergii (assembly GCF_040412425.1). NCBI lineage: Eukaryota > Metazoa > Arthropoda > Malacostraca > Decapoda > Palaemonidae > Macrobrachium > Macrobrachium rosenbergii. Next base: position 37,135,469 of record NC_089795.1, read on the forward strand.
GACCTTCAAACCAAATATACATCTTGTCAGGACGAAATTATCAGAACTACGATGGCGTTTTCTTCACCATCATTTCATCAGTCGGATTGCTCTTACACAAAAGTTGGTCGGGCATAAGCACGGGGCAGGTATAGCTTTAGCAATACGCTCAGAGTGATTGTTATTCATATGAAGAAGACATTCTCTAAGAAAAACCCAAAGGCCACGACCCTGACTAGGAGTCTTTCACAAGAAATAATATCCATTTGCGAGATAAGCAAAGAAAGTAGGTCTTTGCATTAGAAAAGGGAAGAAGGGAACTGATTACAAAGAGAAGTAAAAGAAAGTATTTATCAATAATAAGAAACCACTCTAAAAGATTAAGCAAACGAAAACAAAGCGGAATTAGCTTGGAAGTAAGGAAAGGAAAGTGGGCTTAAGTGTACTGTCCAACAGTTTAAGACCACGAGATTAAACTACTGAAATTTATGCTGGAAGTCCAAAGTGCAGAAGCTGTGGCACAGCCAAAGTTTTGTTTTATCAGTTTTCATAATTGTAAATCAACTTTTATGTATTGTGTATATATATATAATATAATATATATATATGTATGTGTATATGTACACTTATGTAATATATATCATATATATCATATCATATCATATGTATGTGTGTATGTGACTGTCTGTCTGTGTGGGCCCGCCCGCCAGACTCAGGTGAAGTGGCTGAAATTCATACTGGAACGAACGAAGTCATGCATGCATGCACGCCCTCATGTACATGCAAAGTTCCGATTTTTTTTTTCTACGAATGAGAGTGATTTCTGTCGGTCTTTCCTTTCGATTTCCCGTGTTGTGTTTTACGTCGAATCAAAGACATTCGAAAACTCGAATCAGTTTCGAGTTCAATACTTGTCTTTATCATTTCGAAGACACGGGAAAGTTTTTATCCTTAGGTTTTTGTTTTAGATTTCAGTATTGATCATAGTTAGGTATATTATTCAAAATATTGTTGTCAATTTTTATGTCGTATAGTTTATGTATTTTCTTGCTTATTTGTCCAAATTATTAAAAATTCATTAATTAGGTTTATAATCAACTCTTTCTTTAGCACTGCGATACAATTACGCTGTCTTAAAATATGTAAATATCTTGAAGATATATAAATATTACAATTTTTTAGGGCGTCAGTGTTAACTTTAACTAAGCCATCAGTTATGATGAAAATTTGGAATTATATTTTCTTTGCCTTTTTTCATATACGAAATTATCATTAATATTTTCATAAATGGTGATGATGTTTGGAAAATATATATCCACATTTAGTCCTTTTTAAACCAATTCCGTTATCTAGTTTGTATCATTTGCTATTACGAATTTGTTGTACATCTGGCTTATTGTCTTGTCATTGCTATTAATATCTTTAATATTCAGTATTATCTTAATCTTTTTATTTACTGTGTCTTCTCCGGCAGTATTATTTTTAACATAGCTGAGGCTCTGTTAGCATTGCCGCGCTTGTCATCTTGTTTTCGGAATTACATATTAAAATTCTTTGCGATAATCTTTAGGTTCATGGTTGTTTAGACGACTCCTGAACGCATGTCAAAAGGATATGAACTTCTTCGCTGGGTGAGCGGGTTCCGTTCTCAGCTACCATTCTGTTGGTCGCGAGTTCGAATCTCCGACCGGCCAGTGAAGAACAAGAGGAGTTTGTTTCTGGTGATAGAAATTAATTTCTCGCTATAATGTGGTTCGGATTCCACAATAAGCTGTAGGTCCCGTTGCTAGGTAACCAATTGGTTCTTAGCCACGTAAAAATAAATCTAATCCTTCGGGCCAGCCCTAGGAGAGCTGTTAATGAGCTCAGTGGTCTGGTTAAACTAAGATATACTTCACTTAACTCAAAAGGATATGAGACGTAAGATGGTTCATGTCATTCACTGCTTTTAGAGCAAAGGACCGTTGAGTGAAGTTGCTTATTATGTTAGTGAAATATAAACGGAAAGGAGAAAGCGTACCCAAGATTATGCTGCAAGCAAGAGTTGCACGGAACTCGAACTTTTGTTACGTCTGATTTGCTTAGTTTCGCCGTTTATTGAATGATTTTTTTATCGAAGCATGTATAGTGATTTAATTTCCCCTTAGGTAAGGTAATTACTCGGATTAGGTTAATGCGCTCCTTGAGTACTATAGAACAATATTATATATATATATATATATATATATATATATATATATATATATATATTATTTATTTGTTTATACATATATATGTATTATCTTATATATATACAGTATGTATATATATACATATATGTATCTGTACATGTATATAATATATATTGTATGTCTTTTTTGTTATTATAACTATCGCCTCTTTGTATTTTTACAGCACTGGTTTTTCATATCTAGGTGCTTACTAATGTCACTAATTTCTTATCCAATTATCACCCAAGTACCACTTTATCATTTCTTAAAATCAAGTTTTACCGCTACCATCGCATGGTGGGCGAGTGAATAGAAAACAAACAAACAACACAAGCGGACAAACAAGCAAAGCGTGATGATGATGTTGATGGTTGTGATTGATAGACCTGGACTTTGAGCAGTTCTCCCTTGGCTCCCGGGACGCTTGGCAGTTGAGGGTCGTTGGGTTCGTCCGATACACAAGAAAGAGAGAGAGAGAGAGTATTTGTGTGTGTGTGTGCGTGCGGGGGTGAGAATCTCTTAGTTATAAATCCACGGAACAGATGAACGACCATGAGACGACCCTCCCCCTCCCCTCCCCTCCCCATACCACCTCCCTTTCTCCTCTTCTCTCAAGCTCCCCCACCACCACCACCACCACCCACACCTTGTTACTTTGCTTCGTTGAAATTTAAAAGTTTCTAATAATAATCTCATGCATCAGTAAGATACGCCATTAGATTTCATTATATCCTAATGCCAGGGAAGGATTAGATATTTAGATGCAATGTTTTCTGTGTAGAAGTGTAAAACGTTGGGATTTTAATGTTTAGATTTGAACATTCGCTTGTTACCATTTACTAGCAGTTGAAGAATGCGGAAATTTCATTTAATTTTTTATTGATAAAAAGATTTTTATATGAACAGTTTCTATTTATTCATTTAATTTTAATAATAATAATTGTGCTTGATATGTCTACGTCTATCTGTTGAGCTGGGTTTAATAATAGTTTGAGGGCCATATTTCCATACCTTTGTTTTAAATATTAGGGTCTACGGAAAGACAGATTAAAATTCTAATCTTATTGCTATCTAAACGACAAATACATAAATAAATAAAGAAACGTTATCAAAGAAGGTGCTCCTCACTCTATAAGAGTGAGAGATCAACCTCTTAATTACGATAGATTTTATCAAAGCCATCAGTTGTTTGGTGGAAGTATGGTCGAAGACGAAGAGGAGTCATTCTGGTCTTCATCCAAAGGGGAGCAATGTCTCAAGTAAAACTTGTAGAAACGTATGTGACGATTGTCATTTGTTGCCGTTGCCGGTGTTCCGATTGAATCGATCAGTCGATCCCACAGTATTATCAGATTAGGGCAATTCAAAGTCTATGTTTCTGTCCCATAGGAATGATTACATTCAGGAAACAAAGAAATCTAGTTCTTTAATCCACCTATATAATAACAGTATTATCAACTTTATGGCATTTCTAAATCTGAGTTACCTTCTCATAGGAATTATTACATTAAGTAAGCAAAGAAATACAGCTCTTTAATCTAACCATATAATAAGTATATAAGCAGATTTATGGCATTTCTAAATCTAAGTTGCCTTCTCATAGGAATGATTACATTAAGGAGATAAAGACATACAAAGGTCTTTAATTTACCTATATAATAACAATATTATCATATTTATGTCATTTTAAATCAAGTTACCCGCTCATAGGAATGATTACATTAAGGAAAATAAGAAAAACAGCGTTTTCTAATCCACCTATACAATAACAATATTATCAGCTTAATGGAATTCCTAAATCTAAGTTATCTGGTCATAGGTCATAAAAAAATACAAAGTTCTTTCAACCACCTGTATGATATTTTCCAGCAACCGTCTCCTCCCTTCTCATGAAGCGTTATAGACAGATGCATCCCTCTCAGTGTCTCTTGACTTATCCAAGCCACTGGTACGTGTACTGAACCAAGTTCCCACCCACGCTGAACGCATAATGCATCTTCCTTGTCTGCCATTCCTTAACCTTTCAGTTCTCAGTAATCTTCGTGTCCAGTTCATCTTAAGAACTCCCACGCATATGGCGAATATATGCTGCATGCTCTTACGGAGGACCTGATTTCATTAGATATTCCATATACTCCTACTACTACTGTTTGCTTTGACGTCAGCTCTCTCTCTCTCTCTCTCTCTCTCTCTCTCTCTCTCTTTCGTTGATTGACTGAGTTTGTATGTGGGTGTTTGATATCGAATCTGTTCCATTTATACAATATTTATTTTAGGTCTTAAACCATCACTTGATAAGTGGTGAAAATTATTTATTTTTATTTAGATGTTTCATTATTATAGCTGATATCCTCTTTACTCTCTCTGCTATATGAAATATTAGAAATTCAATGAATATCATTATTTAGAGAGAAAATTTCAATTAGAGAGAAAGTTTCAACCATACTCATGTATTTTGGCATGATGTTGCTAGCTACACACCCTTCTCCTTTCCTCCCACAGAACTGTAGCTAATACTGCCGAGTGCCTGGTTTGGTGCTTAAATTAACACACACACCCTGGATTTGAAGGGAACTTCCTCGTATTAGTCATCCGTTGCAAAGGATCTTA